>NW_020664597.1:204693-256970 GCF_002925995.2 Terrapene triunguis | reverse complement strand
CATTTTAATGTTTTTTAGAAGGTCTCTCTCTATAAGTCTATATATTACATAAATAAACTAGTGTTGTATTGTAAAATAAACAAGGTTTTCAAAATGGTTAAGAAGCTTCATTTAAAATTAAATTAAAATGTTGATCTTACGCCGCCGGCCCGCTCAGCCCACTGCTGGTCTGGGGTTTTGTTCACCTAGGCCAGCAGCGGGCTGAGCGGGGCCTGCAGCTGGGACCCCAGACCAGCAGCAGGCTGTACGGGGCCGGCGGCCGGGATTCCAGACCAGCAGTGGGCTGAGCGGCTCAGCCCTCTGCCGCTCAGGGGTTCCATCCGCCGGCTTCTGCCAGCCGGGATCCCGGCTGCCGGATCCACTCAGCCCGCTGCCAGTCTGGAGTCCCGGCCCTGCCCACATAGAGTGGGTACCTACTTTCTCCCTGGTTCTGGCCCATTCTCTTCCTCTCTCTGCACTGAGCTGAGGGTGGGAGTGCACTGAGCACAGGGCTGGGGGTGAAGGAGCAGGCTGGGGGTTGGGGTGTAGGGTCTGGCCAGGAGCTAGAATGAGGGGGGGGGCTCAGGGTTGGGGCAGGAGGTTTGGGTGTGGGGCACTTACCTGGGCAGCTCCCATTTGATGTGAGGGGTGCAGGTGGGAATGTGGGGGGGGTGCAGGAGCTTCTGTTTGGTGCTCAGGATGGGGGTGGAGATGAGGGGGGTGCATGGGGTGTGGGGGGGCTGTGGATGTGGGGGGGTGCAAGAGCCAGGGCAGAGGGCTGGGGGCATGCGAGGGGGGTGCAGGTGTCAGGGCAGCGGGGGCTGGGTATGTGTGGGGGTTCCAGAGTCAGGGCTGGGGTCGTGGGGGGGGGGAAGGAGTCAAGCAGAAGGCTGGGTGTGTATGAGGGGGGTACAGGGCTCAGGGCAGGGGGCTGGGGGGGTGGCGGGGGGAGGTCAGGGCTCAGGGCAGAGGGCTGGGTGACTGCCCCCCTCAGAACCTCCAACCCCCCTGCTCCTTGTCCCCTGATTACCCCCTCCAGGGACCCCTGCCCCTAACTGCCCCCCAGGACCCTCCTTACTCCCTGCTCTGACCCCTATCCACTCCCTGACAGACCCCGGAATTCCCATGCCCCATCCAACCCCCCCTGCTCCCTGACTGCCCCCTCCAGAGACCACCCCGCCCCTAACCACCCCGCCCGGGATCCCACCCCCATCCAACCCACCCTGCTCCCTGTCCCCTGACTGCCTCCACCCCTTATCCAACCCCCCCCGGCCCCGGCCCCCTTACCATGAGGCCCCAAGCAGAGCCAGATAAGCAGCCCCGCGGGAGAGTGCAGCCTCGGCCCCCAGAGCACTGCGCGTGCGGCAGCATGGCTCCGGTTGAGCGGGGAGCGTGTCTACCTCCCCGTTGAGCCAAGCACTGCCCCGTGGGAGCGCGCAGCCCCGACCCCCAGAGCGCTGCGCGTGCGGCAGCAGGGCTCCAGGGGAGGGGCCGGCGGCTTACTGCGCTTGACCGGGCACTCTGGACCCGGAAGTGCGGACCCCGCGGCTTGCCGTGCCATGATAGTGGGGCTATTTCCCCACCCCATGCGCACACCTATGCTTTGGCTCCCTGCCCCCTCTGGGGGAGAGGAGGGCAGAGGAAAGCGGCCAGGCTGGGCAGGATTTTTAATGGCACGCTGGAGTCCCGGCAGGCAGCAGCGTGCCATTAAAAATCGGCTCGCGTGCCGTCTTTGGCACGCGTGCCATAGGTTGCCGACCCCTGCTCTAGGTACTGAAATGATTAAGATGTCTTGTTGATGAGTAATATTTAAGGGGGAGATTATCCTATAGAATGCTACCAACTAGATAAATAGAAGTTGTGTCTGAGGGTCATGTGCAGGTGGCAGACCCTATCAGGTGCAGCAGAGTGAGTCAGACAGTCCACCGTCAGTCCACCATCACTTATAAGCGCCCCCAAACTCTTAGGGTCCTCTGGATTGCACCACTGATGGAAGACGAAGGAAAACTTTATGGGGTTCCCTTGATCACTGCCCTTCCTCTCAGTCTATTCTGTAATCCGTCTGCTAACAGTGGAAGGAAACACCACAAGCACTGTTACCAGATTTGCCCGTTACTTTCAGGAACACTCATTTATTAGGGTTACTCTTCTGGGGGGAGGTGGGGTTCCTGTACTTCTATCAACGTGCTCCTTGTGTCACTTGTGTTCTCATATGGAGCTCTGCTTCTCCCTTCTGCACATCCCCTCCCAATGGAGCTACCCTGCAGGACCTAGGCTTCCCAGGGCTGTGCTCCTCCAGCCCCAGAATCAGACGAACACACACACATGTTAACAGAGTGTGTCTGAGAGGACCGGGTTAATCAGCACTCCCAAGCTGACCCCTTATATGTCCCTGGACTCAGTAGGCTGGGTCGAGCAGTTCTTTCCCTAGAAAAAACCCTACCCATGCCCAAGTGAGTGCTTTGATGCTTGGATTCAAAATCTGCATCAGTTTCCTCGGGATGTCATCTTCTCCTGACTGCCCTCATATGTCCCAGGTTCAGCATGTCCCTGTCCCCACTTTCACGTTACAATTGTTCTGGTCATAACTAGGGTGACCAGATGTCCCGATTTTATAGGGACAGTCCCGATTTTGGGGTCTTTTTCTTATATAGGCTCCTATTACCCCCCACCCCCATCCTGATTTTTCACATTTGCTGTCTGGTCACCCTAGTCGTAACCCATTTGATGAGCAAACCTCACAGGATTTTTGGGCGCTGCAGGGATCTTTAGCTTAGGTACGAGGAGCGTTGCTGCAGAGTGAATGAGGGGAAAAAACACCCATGGGGGGAGGGGGAGAGAGAGAGAGAGAGAGAGAGAGAGAGAGAGAGAGAGAGAGAGAGACAGAAGCAACCAGCTTAACCATGAAAGTTATTTATTGCCAGGTAATAACCAGAGGGGAAACAAACAAACAAACCAGTGATAATATTAAATCTAACTTAAATTTGATGATAGAAGTCAGGTTTAGAAAACTATAACTGATCCCACAAGTCACGGTCAGAAGGCTATACCGAGAGAGAGCGAGCTGGGTTCTCACCATTCCGTGAAGCTTGAATCGATCAGGGGTCCCAGGTGGTGGTGGTAGCTGAGGGTGCAGAGTGCTGGAGACAGGAAGAGCCCCCAGCACGATCAGTCAGGAGAAGATGACATCCCGAGGAAACTGATGCAGATTTTGAATCCAGGCACCAAAGCACTTACTTGGGCATGGGTAGGGTTTTTTCTAGGGAAAGAACAATGGTTCAAGGGAGAACACTAGATTTGTTTGTGGGTAAACCAATGGCTCAAGGGAGATACCAAAGTTGTTTTTTTCAGGCTAGACATGGGAGCTGATCATTCCTGGCTATGGGCGGTGTTCCTTCGAGGGAGCTCACAATGTAGTTAGGGAGCTTCACTATTTTGGATACCAATAAAGGATTTATTACTAGAACTGGTCTGATAACTGCTGAGCTGGGTATGTGCAGGAGTGGGTTCATTAACATCTGGAGCAGAGATCCCCCATAATGCAATGCTTCCCTGCTTTTCTGGTCCCAGAGTTCCATGCGGTTCTCTGTTCTCCATTCTGTATGCTAATGGAGATGCCTCCCTATCCCATCTTTGATGCAAATGAGGCTACGGGAGTTTCCTTAATCCTGTCACCCTTGTCAGGAGGGGTTTAGGTGTGTCTCCCACTGCCTTTTCATTGCTTTTTGTAAGTCTTTCTTCTGATCGGTTTTGGTTCAAGCAGAGGCTGGGGCGGGAAGGTCTTTCATGAGTCAGACAGGCTGGGTACTGCGCCCCGGTTCCCCAAGAACACAGAGCTGCTAGGTAACAGCACTTCTCAGCAGGGCAGGGATAATACCCCAGTGAATATTGAGTGAAAATAGGGAGCAAGTGAGGGAGGAACGCCTTCCTAATAGAGAACTCCTAGGAGAGTCCTTGGACAAGGTCAGGTGCCAATTCAGGCAATTGCTTCAATGTCCCTACTGACACACCCTGAGGCCTTTGTGAGGAACTATGTTGGAAACTACGGTGGAGTAATTAGCTGTGACACTGAGTACCTTTCCCAGACCCGAAGAAGATCTCTTTGTAGTTCAAAAGCTCATCTTTTTCACCAACAGAAGTTGATCCAGTAAAATACATTACCTCTCCCATCTTGTCTCTCTGTACTCTAGTGTCAGTCAATGTGTTGGCAAATGAAGTCTCCCATTATCACCGCTTTATCAGACTTTGTAATCTCTTGATATCCCCCAACACTGCAGTGACTCTCCTTTTCCTGATCAGGGGCTTGGGAGTGTGACCCTTCTAGCTTATTGGTGATCTTGTGATTTGGGCCTCTTCAAACAGAATTTTTATCTCAGTAGCTTCTACGTCTCTGCTCTCAGTGAGATGGGTGTGTCTATGGCTGAGTGTATTCTGAGAAACTCAGCAACTGGGGATGATGGTTTCACTTTCAGGTTTGCTCATTTCCTTCTCTGAGGAGATTCTGTGTGAACCTGTTGGAGAAAGCAGTGAAGTTTTCTGAACTCTCCTGCCTATTAGAGCCAGGGAATCTGTCCACCAGGTAAGGACCGAGGCAAATATCTTGTCAGAATTGAATTATATTGGCTTGTACAAACTTCAGAATTCTTTGTTTCGTCCTTTTCTGGTCTCCAGGAATGTGTCGGAGCCTGTCAGCCCTGGGAGTGGCCTGTTTTATAGGGCCTCAGGGGTGGGAGCAAGCTGCTGGGGTCTGAATTATGAACAGAAATCTGTGGGATAAGTGTAGGGTGCTGCTAAATTGCCTTTTCTCTCAACTGTGTCTCTCAAGTGTACATAGTCATTTGTCAGAATTATATTATTTAACTGAGCCGGAGAGTGTGTATTTAGTGTCAGATGGCTGGAAGCTTCTGGGTGTGGAAGGGCCTGGATTTCTGTGGTCAGCAGTATGATTAAAAATCCATTTCATTTGCTGCTATTTCTGTGTCTGCTCATCATTCTGATGCCTTTAATGGTTGCACTGAGCCAGGTTCATTAGGACTTTGTGTCCTGATTAGAGAAGCGAGTCGTGTGTCTGTGTCTCCTCCTCTGCATTAAGAATATCGTTTACTCCAGCCCATTGGCTTTGCTGTGTCTTCAATTAAATGTCTGTTTGGTTTTTCCCCTACCTGGTTTCATTTTATGAATGAGAATTGCTCCATTTTTGCTGAGTTTTTAGCTCAGAGATTCTTTCTTTGTACACAGTTTTTTTTATTTATCCTGAATTTCATGTTCCAAAGCTATTAAAATAAGCTGCCCTCTAGCTGCACCCAGAATCCTCTTCCACCTGACCAGGGCTCGCTCCTCCCCTACTAGTCTGGAATCAACTTCTGTCTCCAGGCTGGAACCCCAGCCCCAGTCTCCATTAGATTGGAAATGCCCCATCTCCTGCTGGAAAGAATCCTCACAACCTGCACCCACTGGATTAACCCCAAACACCTTCCCTGCTGGGCAAGAACTTGCCTCCCATTCCTAACAGACCAGAAACTCCTGATCCCCTGCAGGGCTAGAATCCCACAGTCCTCTCCTGCCAGACTGGAGCTTCTTCCCCGCTGAACAGGAAGCTCCGCTGCCCCACTGATACCTTTAGACTCTTGTAACTGTTAAGTCCATCGTCTGATTGGCTAAATACTATTTTAATTTCGCTCCTATGACCCTCCCACATAGAATTCATGGTCTGGAGGATCTCTTGCTCTTGTAACACATGTAAGTTATGCTCTTTTAGACTTTGTTCAGTACGTTTGTTCTGTGACATGTTACAAAGGTGTTTTTTAAATACAAAAATAAATAAATCACCTTCCCAAGAGGGAGATATTGTGCAGGTGCCTCAGTAGAAGTACAATTATTTGCTGAATAGGGAATAAACCTTCTGTTCCCCAGCCAGGATGAACTTTTGATCCAAGTGGTTAGCCAGATTTGGGTTCTTGTGTGTTGTTCTAGCTAGGAAGAGAGATTGATGATAGAACCTGTGACACCCTGTATCCGTCGTTCACCACTTTTATATGATATATTTTGTACAAAGTATGCCTTATGCGGTATCTTTTGAAAACTCATAATCTGCTGAACATCATTGTCCTGTTACGATGTGTGTAACAACACTGCACGTAAAACTATTAGATTTTACTGTATGGTTATTACTGAAATATGTTATATTTCTGGGTAATGCCAAAAAGCGAGTTTCTCGGAGACAAAAGCACACTTGCATGGCAGCAAGGTGCTAAAGAGCCATTACCTATATAATCGGACATTCACCAGCGGGGGGGAAGGTATTTGCAATTCAGCTGAAGGACAGCTTGCAGCTCATGTATGCAATGGAACTGCCTGACCCCTTTACCCAGCAAGGATTTTTCCAGCACAAAGGGTTGCAGTATAGGAAGGGGGGGGATGTCCCTAGACACTCCCCCTGCTCTCCTCTCCACCTCTCTTCTTTCTGCTCATGACAACAATGAATATCTAAGGAAACTGAACCAAGGGGAGTGGTCCCAGGCTGGAAGAAGACACAACTTGTGGAATGTATTACAGCTAATGGTGAGACAGCCTGTTTTGCTTTTAGAACTATTAGCCTTGGTAAGGTTTAGGAATTAGTTTGTGGTTTTATCTTTTTACTTCTTTTGTAGCCAATTCTGACCTTTATGCCTCATCACTTATAGTCACTTAAGATCTATCTTTTTCTAATGAATAAATTTATTTTTTTGTTTTATCTCAACCAGTGGGTGTGTTTGAAGTGGTTGGGAAACCTCTACTTGAGTTAACAGAGGCTGGTGCACAACCATTATCCATCGTTGGAATTTCAGACTGTCTATGAGCTTCTACTGCTCAGTAGAATTCTGAGGATACAGGACACACATTTCTGGGGGGCGAGGCTGGGGCTGGTGGTATGCAGGTGTCACCCTGTATATAACTCATGAATGGCTGGGCATAGCATTCATGGAGTCGGCTGGGAGTGACTTTGCAGGCTAGTGGCTGTGAGTGAGCAGAGGCCTGGGGGGTTTGCTGTTCAAGCACCCCTGTTGTAGTGCTAGGGGGACACAGCAGCCCAGCAGTTCAGATTGCACCTAGGGAATGTCACAGAGCCAGGTATATTCTTTGATGCCATCTTATTTATTTACAAAGAATGAGCAATGGGGATGGATCACTTGGTGATTCCCTGTTCTGTTCATTCCCTCTGGGGCACCTGGCACTGGCCATTGTCAGAAGACAGGATACTGGGCTCGATGGACCTTTGGGCTGACCTAGTATGGCAGTTCTTATGTTCTGTTTCCCTGAACACAATAGGAATCAAACACCAGGAGACAGTTTCTTGTTGTTCCAATCCCCTTTCCAGCCAGCACTCTGTGCCCAAAAATCTCTCTCTCTTAGCTTTCTCTCAGGACCACTGTGACCTGTGTCGGTTGGCCCATCGAGCCGCTAGGGGACGGTGGGGAGCAACTGGCCGGCCTGGGTCACGCCGGCAGTCGCTAGGGAATTAGCGGAGGGAGGGGCACTGGCAAGAGCCTCTAGCGTGCCCCTCAGGCAGGGGAGTGCCGGCAAGAGCCTCTAGCGCTGTCGGGGTTCTGCTCCCCGAGGCGGGTTGGCCGGGGTAGGTGAACGCAGGCCCACCCAACTCCACTGCATTCCAGCCCAGGGCCCTGACAGTGGCGTGGCAAGGATCCCAGCACTGGGTCAGCGGGGTCCTTCCACAGCACGCTGACCGAATAGACTCACTGCACTGTGCAGTTCTGTCCCTGGGCTACTTCCTACTCGGTCGCTCGAGTGAGTCCCTCCGGTCCCTCAGCTCCTCCGGGTACTCGGCTGCTGGCAGCTCCAGCTCCCCCTCCACGTCCGGCTCCTCCAGTTCCTCCGGGTACTCGGCAACGGGCAGCCCTGGTAGCCCCAGTCCTTCCTCCAGATCAGGTTTCCCCTGGTCCAGGGCCTCCTCTGGCGTGGCAGCAGGGTCTGAAGGGAGCAGCCAGCAGCCAGCGTCTGCCTCCCTCCCTGGTGCTGCCCTGACTGGGCTAAGGGCCCCACCCTTTGTACTTCCTGTTCCACCCCTCCCCTTCCGGGGGTGGAGTAATCATGGCCTGGCCCCGCCCACTCAGGCTGAGAGAGCGGCTCTTTACCCTCAGGTTCGGAGGGAAGCCACCCTGGCTCCCTACATACCCCACCCCTCAAATCCAGCTCCCTACCCTCGGATCTGGCATCCTCACCCTCCCCAAGGCAGGATAGAAAGTCCGCATTGGCGTTCTCCCATCCCGCCCGATGGCGAATCGTGAAGGCGTAGGGCTGTATAGCGAGATACCAACCCAGAAGCTGGGCATTTGTATCCTTCATCTTATTGAGCCACTTCAGGGGTGCATGGTCCGTAACTAGTATAAAGGGGGCCCCAAGGAGGTAGTAGTGGAGGGCATCGACAGCCCACTTAACAGCTAGGGCCTCTTTCTCAATGATGGAGTAGCTCCATTCCCTGGGGAACAGCTTCCGACTGTGGTAAACAATAGGGTGTTCCTCCCCGTCCACCTCCTGTGAGAGGACTGCCCCAAGCCCTACTCCAGAGGCATCGGTCTGAACGATGAAGTCACGATGAAAGTCTGGGCTGAAGAGTACTGGCTCGCTACACAGTCACCCTATGACAGTTTGAAAGGCCTTCTCGCAGTCGTCAGACCAGCACACTCGGCGGGGCTATCTTTGGTCAGGAGCTCCGTCAGAGGGGCAGTAATGGTTGTGAAGTGGGGTATGAACTGCCAGTAATAACCAGCTAAGCCCAGGAATTGACGCACCTGCCTCTTTGTGGTTAGCACCTGACATTCCTGGAGTGCTTGGACCTTCCTGATGAGGGAGCGTACCTGCCCCCGGCCCAAGGTCTACCCCAGGTAAGTGGTTTCCTCCTGGCTGATTTGGCATTTTTTTGGATTAGCCGTGAGCCCGGTGGTGCGGAGGTCCCGGAGGACGGACGCTACTTGGTTGAGATGTTCCTCCCAGTTGCTGCCATAGATGACCACATCGTCCAGGTAGGCCATGGCGTACTTGGTGTGTGGTTGCAAAATCCGATCCATCAAGTGCTGGAAGGTTGCTGGCGCCCCATGGAGGCCGAAAGGCATCTGGGTAAAATGGTGTAGCCCTGAAGGGGTGGCAAATGCTGTCTTCTCCTTGGATCAGGAGTCCAAGGGGATCTGCCAGTACCCCTTTGTGAGATCTAACATGGTGATATAACAGGCCTCCCCAAGCCGGTCAAAGGAGCTCGTTGACGCGGGGCATTGGATAGGCATTGAACTTGGAAATGGCATTGACTCTCTGGAAGTCAATGCAAAACCGCCGGCTCCCATCTGGCTTTGGGATGAGGACGACAGGGCTCCGCCATTCGCTCTGGGAGCGCTCAATAACACCCAGCTCCAGCATTGCCTGGACTTCCTCCTCTACGGCCTCCCGCAGTCACCTAGGCAATGGCCGGGTTGTTTCTCGGACCACCACCCTGGGGTCGGTCTGGATCGCATGGTAGGCGAGTGCAGTCCGCCTGGGTTTTGTGGTGAATGTCTTGGGGAATGCCCTTACTAAGCATAGGGCCTGTTCTCGCTGCTCGGCAGTGAACGTCTCTGCTAGCTGGGGCTCACCATTATCTGACTCCTCGGGGGGTTGTGGCCCGAGGTCTGGTTCGGGGGGTATGGGGCAATTAGTAACCCTTCCCATTCCCTCCAGGGTTTTAAGAGATTTACATGATAAATCTGTTTTTCCTTACGGCGATCAGGTTGCTGGATTTCATAGGTGACAGGTCCCATCCGGCGGAGGACCTCGTACAGGCCCTGCCAGCTGGCAAAAAGTTTTGATTCCTCTGAGGGGAGCAGGAGGAGAACTCGGTCCCCTGGCGCAAATGATCAGGCCTGGGCGCCCCGATTATAGTGCTGCTCCTGGGCTCTTTGGGCTGTGTTTAAGTTCTCCCTCACAAGCTCACCCGCCCGTGCCAGCCGACCCTGCAGCTGTAAGACGTATTGTAAGAGACCCTGTGTTGTGGACGGGGTGCGTTCCCAAGTTTCTCTCAGGAGGTCCAACACCCCGCGGGGCCGTCGCCCATAGAGGAGCTCAAACGGGGAGAACTTCATGGAGGCCTGCGGAACTTCTCAAATTGCCAGTAGTAAAGAGGGGAGCAGTTGATCCCACTGGCGGAGGTCTTGGGTGGGGAAGCATCGCAACATTCCCTTCAAGATCCGGTTAAAACGTTCGACCAACCCATCAGTCTGGGGATGGTAGACCGAGGTCTGCAGTTTCTTAATCCCTAGCAGGGCACATACCTGACGGAACAGCTTAGAGGTGAAGTTGGTCCCTTGATCAGTGAGTATCTCCCGAGGGAGGCCCACCCTGGGGAAGATCTTCACGAGCTCCGCCACGATAGTGTGGGCGGTGATACTTCTTAAGGGGATGGCCTCGGGGAAGAGGGTGGCGTAGTCCATGAGGACAAAGATATATTGATAGGCCGCTTTACTTTTTGGAAAGGGCCCGACCAGGTCCATCGCTACCCACTCAAATGGAATGCCCATGTTTGGTAACGGGACCAGGGGGGCCTTCCAGACCCCGGCCGGCGCAGTGTGTTGGCAGTCCAGGCATGACACACAGTAATCTTTCACCTCACGGAGGATGCCAGGCCAGAAGAACTTGGCCAGGACCCTAGCCGCAGTTTTCTCTGGTCCTAAATGGCCTGCAGCCGGGATATCATGGGCCAGCTTCAGGACAGCCCGCCGATGAATGCGGGGAACCACAAGTTGGGTCCAGACCTCTTGGGTTTGAGGGTCTCGATCAACGTGGTAGAGCCGATCGAGATTGAGTTCAAACCTAGGCCATTGGATAGCCCACTGGGCCTCCACGACCTCCCCATCCACCCATGCCAGCTGTGTACACCAGGGAGCGCCGGGCCCGTCCGCCCTCCGTGGCCAAATTGACGGCCCCATGGAAGTCGTTGGGACCCACGTTATTGGTCTAATTGATTCGGGCTGTGGGAAGACTCTTGTCCGCCAGGCGCTCCTCCTGGGGAGGTACGGATTCAGTGTATACATGGAGTTGTGAAACCGTACCCCAAGGTTCAGGTCCCGATCATGGTGAACGGAGCAACTCAGTTAATGAACGTGGCAGTGGCCCCATCCCTTGCCTATCTGGTTATTCTGGGCCACGACTGGCCAGACTTCGTGGAGGTGCTCCGATCCCTACTCCTGGAAGAGGCATTTGAGGGAGCTCCCCCTGAGACAGAAACAGACCCCGATGCGAGGGCCGACCGCAGTGTTGCCCCAGTTCTCAGATCCGGGCAGGACGGCCGGGAGATGGAGGGCCCCCCTTTGGACATTGTGGACTTTAGCCGAGGTCGGTGCCGCAACACCCACGCCCTCCTCCTGAGTCGGGAGGATGTGCAGAAATTGCTCAAGGATGACCTGTTCCGTCACCTCGGCTGCTGTTCGACACTCAGGTTGTAGCCACCGACAAGCTGCGTCCTTTAATTCCTGGGCCACGGCCCGGGGCCAGGCGCCCGGTGGGTAAACTTTTCCCCGAAACCATCGCCGAAATGTCTCGGGGGTGATGTCGAAGGCATCCAAGATAGCCGCTTTCACTTGAGCATAAACGCGGGCGTCATCATCTGGGAGCCCCCGGTAAGCCTTTTGAGCGGGCCCCGTCACATAGGGGGCGAGGAGGGTCGCCCATTGGTCCGGTGCCCAACCGTCCACTGCAGCAACCTGCTCGAAGGTCACCAAATAGGCCTCCGGGTCATCCTCAGGCCCCATCTTGGCCAGATGGATTGGTGGAGAAGCGGGGGTTGGCATAGCCGCCCCCCACCCCGGTTGAGCCCCACCAGGGCCTGGCCACAGGGTGGCAAGTTGCTGGAAGCCTTGGTTTTGTTGTTCGCGGTGCTGGGCCCCTAAGGTTTCAAGTAACTGCTGCTGGTGGGTGCCCAGCTGCTGTATGAGTTGTTGCCGCTGCTGCTGCTGACTCGGCCAGGAGCTTGATAAGCCTCTCCATCCTAGGGGGCTTCAGAGGCCTCCTCGCTCTAACCCCTTCCGGCAGGGATAGGGGTCACTGCTCGTATACTCCACCACTTGTGACCTCTGTCGGTTGACCCACCGAGCCGCTAGGGGTGGTAGGGAGCTACTGCCTCACTGGCCGGCCTGGGTCACGCCTCTGCCACTGGGGAATTAGCAGCGGGAAGGGCACTGGCAAGAGCCTCTAGCGTGCCCCTCAGGCAGGGGAGTGCCGGCAAGAGCCTGTAGCGCTGTCGGGGTTCTGCTCCCCGAGGCGGGTTGGCCGGGGTAGGTGAACACAGGCCCACCCAACTCCACTGCGTTCCAGCCCAGGGCCCTGACAGTGGCGGGGCGAGGATCCCGGCACTGGGTCAGCGGGGTCCTTCCGCAGCACGCTGACCGAATAGACTCACTGCACTGTGCAGTTCTGTCCCTGGGCTACTTCCTACTCAGTCGCTCGAGTGAGTCCCTCCGGTCCCTCCAGCTCCTCCGGGTACTCGGCTGCTGGCAGCTCCAGCTCCCCCTCTGCCTCAGGCTCCTCCAGATCCTCCAGGTACTTGGCAGCGGGCAGCCCTGGTAGCCCCAGTCCTTCCTCCAGATCAGGTTTCCCCTGGTCCAGGGCCTCCTCTGCCGTGGCAGCAGGGTCTGAAGGGAGCAGCCAGCAGCCAGCGTCTGCCTCCCTCCCTGGTGCTGCCTTGACTGGGCTAAGGGCCCCGCCCTTTGTACTTCCTGTCCCACCCCTCCCCTTCCGGGGGTGGAGTGAGCTTGGCCTGGCCCCGCCCACTCAGACTGAGAGAGTGGCCCTTTACCCTCAGGTTCGGAGGGCAGCCACCCTGTGTGACGTTATGAGTGTGATATAATATCTCATTGAAAGATGACAGTGCCAGAAAGAGTTAATTAACTCATCGACTGACCTGACCAGAGACTGGTTAGGAAGATCTGTAAATGACTAGAGCTTTGAAATGCAAGTCTGCATTGTTAGAGGTAGAAGGGGAGATGTTTGCTCAGGTGTTGTGATGTAAGCAAAGAAGTCTTGTCTATTGCTATAGCTTTAATTCAAAGACCAAAGAAGGAATATTAACATTTATGATGATACTTGAGGGAAATAGTATTATTGTCTCTATGTCTCTGTGAAGGTTGTGGTAACCTGTATCTGAACTGTTTAATGGATAAAATAAATTGCCAGGATGTTGGGGAGAAGGAGAGTTAAGCCTATTGTTTTCTCAGGCCAAAAGGCTGCTGGAAATGTATAAGAACCCTGGGACATGATCCTGCTTCATCTCAGATCTGCTTTGGGTTTCAAGAGGGGGAAACCTTAAGCCACAAGGATTGAGATCCCCAGTCACTGACTGGAGTCACCCTGAATACGGACATTGGACTATAACCCCTGGACTATTTCTAAAAGGACTTTTTGCAACTACAAGCTCATCTCTCATATGTATCTGAACCTCAAGAATTGAATTCAAGTCTGTATGTCAATAAGAATTGGCTATAAGCGTGTATTTTGGGTAAGATCTAAGTTATAATTGGACCTGGGTATGTGGCTGATCCTTTGGGGTTGGAAGAACCTTTTCTTCTATATGATGAGAGAAGATTTTCAGGAATCATCACCATATCTGACGTGTGTCTGGATGGAGGCCTGAGGCTGGGCACTTTAAGGGAACTGCGTTGTTTGCACTTCTGAGTAACCAGTGAGGTAATACAGAAGCTGTTCTGTGCTGGTTTGGTTAGTACTGGAATATCCACCAGCTTTTTGGGGTTTGTCTGCCCCGTTTTGTTTGCAGTTCACCCTGATTGAGTGACCTCAGCTGGCTCCCACGGGCAGCACCGTCACACCCTGGTTCCCTACAACCACATTACCAGCACTTCTGTTCCTGGCTGCTTGGCTTTGGGCTGCTTCTGTCTGTCTGTGTTTCAGCTTGGGCCACGTGGCTCAGCTTCTGCTCAAGCTTTTCCATGTGCCTGTGTTTTGGGTGCTACTGCTGTCGTTTCAGCCACCGATTACGTGGCTTTTTTACATTTACCCCGAACACAAAGTGGTGGTTACACCTGACTCATAACAACAAGGTAGAACCCAACACGTAACAGTATCAAGCAGAAACTCATAGGGGACAAAAGCCAAATAGGGCAATCATGAATCAGAGATCACATTGTTTGTGTAACTGTGCTGCTGGTGTGTTTTAGGACTGGATTGATCTCTCACCTACCACCATGGCTTACTCTGGAGCTTCAACAATTGAGATGCCGGCCCTGGGCCGCCCTCTGCGTCTGGGGATGCTGTACGACTGCCGCAGCGACACGCTAATACCAGGTACGGTTAGAGCTGCACCAAACACACTTGTATTTGTTTGTTGTAGTTTATGGACCTCTTGCCAACTTACCTACCCTGCGGGACCCTTTCAACATAACACCTGCTTCACTCTTTGCCTCTTTACGATGTCGTCAGTTGTGAGAGTGGGAAGTGACTGGTTAGATCTAAAACCAAGACATTTAGTGATAAATGAATGAAATGTTTAAAGAGTCCTTAGAAAAAAGCATTTCCCAGAAACTTACTAGGCAATAAGTTCAACTGCTTAGATAAAACCTACATGTTAATTTGAGAGAAGCACTAAGAGCAGTTTGAGAAATGTTCAAACAAGCCGTTCATTTCGTCTTAGGTAACATGAAACTGCCTTCAAGCAGCAAAGCAGGATGGCCAGTGGTCCCAGTTCTTGCTCACTGGTGTGGGGAAAAATAACATTTCCGTAACCCGTTCCGCAGTCCTCCTGTGCTCTCTATTCTGGCTGTAATGGGTACTAAGTCTGAGGGGAAAGATGGTCCAGGAGGGAGCTGCTCAGGATCTCAGGAGACACGTGTGACCTTGGGCTAGTCACTTAATCTTTCTGGGCCTCAGGTCTCCATCTGTAAAAACAGAATAATGATACTTCTCCACCTTACAGGGGTGTTGTGAGAATAAATAGATAGAAGTGCCTACGTCATCAACCCCTTCCCTGCCTAGTTTAGTTTAGATCTTATTATATTATAAAACTATTCTAATCTTAGATTATCATAATATTATTATTCTCTATTTCTAACTCCCCAACCCCTCCAAACCAATAAGCACTTCTCCTTAACAAGACCAACAAAACAAATTTGGAGTTTCTTAGCCAAGCCAATTTAGGCCAAAGATGAACTAAAGAAGTTGGGGGAAATTTTTTATAAAAGAACTTCAGGTAAAATTTTCAGAAACTAATTCTGTTTGGTAACAAACTTCCAAGAAAAAAATTGCCCTGGGATGAGATGTTGTATGGGAAATGTATTTAATATCTGCAGTGCAGTTAGGCTTAGAGGCTCCAGGGAAGGACCAGAACTTATTTGTGTTAGACGCTCTACAAGCATGCAGTGAATAGAGACTCCCTGCCCTAGAGAGCTCACATTCTAGGAATGTGACAAAACACAACATGGGGAAGAAACAGGCAAAAGTGGACTGGGTAACTTGAAAACAAACATTTTATTATTAATGATTATTGTTCTGGTTGTAGTAGAGCCTAGAGGGCCCAGCCCCACTGCACTAGCACTGCACACACACAACAAAACATTCTGTGCTTCAGAACTCACAATCCAAGTATAAGACAAAAAACAGGAGGTGAATACAGGATATGAGGCGAACGAGATACCAACGAGATGGCTTGGTTCACTGTTGGCCTGGCTATTTCTGGGAAACTGGCTTGAAACTCAGATTTATGATGGGACGCTAGATCGAGCCTCAACTACGGAGCAACTGAACTGCTGCTCCATTGACAGAATGGAAGCACAGCACAACAGGAGGAGGATTGGGCCCATTACTCTAGTTCAGTGGTTCTCAAACTTATTTAATCAGCCCCTCCTTCTTTGTGTCTGTGGTCATTTCCGCCTCCCCTGCCTACAAGTACATATACCGCTACCTACGCTGAAGGCAGAGCGGAGAGCAATGGCTGCCCAGCTCTGAAGGCAGAGTGAAGTGTAGTAGCGGCTGCTGGCTGGGTACCGAGCTCTGAGTGATGGGGTGATGAAGGCTGACCTCATGAGTGATGAAGGCTGACCTTTCCTTGGCTGGGTCATCTAGCGGCACTTGCCAGTACCCCTTAGTTAAGTCTAAGGTGGAGGTGAACTGGGCCTGTCCCAGTTTCTCCAATAGCTCATCTGTATATGACATTGGATAGTTCTCTGGGCGAGTTACAGCATTTAGTTTACCGTAGTGTAACGATGCGGCCTCTGGCGGGACACTACTGAGAGTATCAATTCAGGACAAATTGCTTTGAGCAGGGCAGTCACAGCCCCAGGTGGGGGTTCTTTGCTATTAAGGCACATCAAACCAGCCAGACAGAGAGGACTTCGGTCTCACCCCACTGACTAACCAGAAGTCATACAAGCAATTCCCTCAAATACTCCAGTTCCCTTGTATCACCACCAGCACCACTCATTATGGGGATGAATGGTTATGAAAACCAACACCCCAGTAAAAGAAAAAAGGTTCTCTCGATCCCAAAGGACCAAGCCCCAGACCCAGGTCAATATACAAATCAGATTTTACCCACAAATCACACTGTTGCCAATCCTTTAGAATCTAAAATCTAAATGTTTATTCATAAAAAGAAAGAAATATAGATAAGAGCTAAAATTGGTCAAAATAATCAATTACATACAGCAATGGCAAAGTTCTTGGTTCAGGCTTGTAGCAGTGATGGAATAAACTGCAGGTTTAAATCAAGTCTCTGGAGTACATCCACAGATTTGGATGGGTCATTCAGTCCTTTGTTTAGAGCTTCTGTTTGTAGCAAAGTTCCTCCAGAGGTAAGAAGCAGGATTGAAAACAAGATGGAGAAAATGCAGCTGCCTTTTATAGTCTCTTGCCATGCGGCCTGTGCTTCCTTTGTTCCAAAGACAAGCTATCCAGCACATGGCATGGAAAAACCTCAGAGTTCTATCCATAGGCATGTCCCTGCATGCCTTGCTGAGTCACAAGGTGTATCTGCCTTCTCTCAATGGGTCAATTGTATAGCTGATGGTTCTTAATGGTCCATCAAGCAGGGTAGGCAGTGCTGATGCCAAATTGTCACCCAGAAGCGTAGCACAAGTTTGAAATACAGACAGTATAGAGCCAATACTTATAACTTTAAATACAAAAAAGATACATGCATACAGATAGCATAATCATAACCAGCAAATCATAACCTTACTTGATCTCCTTTGTACAAGACTTGGTGCCACTATATGACCTTGGTTGCAACAATGATCTATACGGTCACAGCTTGTGTCAATAACATCACAGGTAGTCCACGCAAAAGTGGATTTCCCCATCTGATTTGGGAACCAGAACCACTGGAGAGGCTCATGCACTCTCAGAGGGGCTGATTACACCCATCTGTAACATGTCCTTGATCTCCCTTACTATTGCGGTTTTGGCTTGAGGAGCCACCCGGTAAGGTTGGGCTCTAATTGGGCGAGCATCACCTGTGTCAATGGAGTGGTATGTCCATTCTGTCCGTCCTGGGGTGGCTGAAAACATTGGCACGAAGCTGGTGCACAGCTCCTGGATTTCCTGTCGCTTGCTTATGCCCAAGGATTATGGAAAGGCTCACCTCTTCTACGTCACCGTTGCTTTTTCCTTCATAGTGGACTCCTTCAGGCCACTCAGCGTCGTCTCTCTCCTGGGCTATAAACTGGAGAACTTTGATTTCTCGGAAATAAAAGGTCTTTAGAAAATTAACATGGTACACTTTAGGCTTTAGGTTTGAGGTGGGGGATGCTATGAGATAGTTAACAGCTCCCAGGCACTCTTGGACCATAAATGGCCCTTCCCACGATGCTTCCATCTTATTGGCCTGGAGCGCCTTCAGGACCATGACTTGGTCACCTACTCTGAAGGAACGCTCTCTGGCATGTTTATCATACCAGGCCTTTTGCTCTTGTTGAGCATCCTGTAGGTTTTCTTGAGCAAGGACTATAGAGTCTTTGAGGGTGTTTTGCAGGTTGGTTACAAAATCCAAAATGTTAGTTCCTGGAGGAGATGTAACCCCCTCCCATTGCTGCTTCACCAACTGTAATGGCCCCTTAACTTCGTGGCCATAAATGAGTTCAAAGGGTGAAAACCCCAAACTGGGATGTGGTACAGCCCTGTAGGCAAAGAGCAACTGCTGCAACACTAGGTCCCAATCATTGGAGTGCTCATTCATGAATTTACGTATCATGGCCCCCAAAATCCCATTAAACTTCTCCACTAGGCCATTTGTTTGATGGTGGTCAGGGGTGGCAACCAAGTGGTTCACCCCATGAGCTTCCCAAAGATGTTTCATGGTCCTTGCCCGAAAATTAGTTCCCGAATCCATAAGGATGTCTGAGGGCCAACCTACCCTGGCAAAAATGTATGCAAATGCCTGGCTCACGTGTTTAGCCCTGGTGTTGCTTACAGCTACTGCTTCCGACCATCGGGTGGCAAAATCCATGAAAGTCAGTATGTACTGCTTTCCTCTGGGTGTCTTCTTAGGGAAAGGACCCAGAATATCCACAGCTACTCGCTGAAATGGAACCGCAATTATGGGGAGTGGCTGGAGAGGGGCCTTGACCTGGTCTTGGGGCTTTCCCACCCTCTGGCAAACCTCAAAAGACCGAACATAGGTAGAAATGTCCTTGCCCATTCCCTCCCAGTGGAATGACTTCCCCAAAGGATCCTTTGTCCTGTTCACCCCAGCATGGCCACTAGGGTGATCGTGGGCTAAGCTCAAGAGCTTTTCCTTATACTTAGTTAGAACTACCAACTGTCTCTGAGGTACCTGGAGAAGGAGTGTTAGGGCTACCTGGTTGACCCAGCTTAGCCTTTTCCAGCTCTAAGCACTTTGCTTCCACCTCCAAGCATTTCTCCTCTGCTTCCAAGTGCTTCATCTCTAGGAAGAAATTCCTGTCTTCTGCAGTTAGAACTCGGACTGAGTTAAGGGCATCCCTGCATCCTGGCAACGGGATCTTGGGTTGGTGGGAGGGCTGACCTTTCACCACCTGGGAAGTCTTCGGTCCCCCATCCCCTCCCTGCATTTCTGTCATGGAGCAGGATGTCTGGGCTTGATCTGGCTTTGTCTTCTCCCTGGTGTTTGGCTTCGGGAAGATTGGTTGCTTTAGGGTTTTGGAGCCCGACTGCAACCTCATGCACAGGCTGCCCTATTCTACCCTAGCTATTTCATTGCCACGAAGCTAGAAAAGAAAAAAAATAACTGCTTGTTGGACTCCCTGGCTTTGCAGGCTGATCCCTTTATGTGCCTGTTCCCCCTCAGGCAGCAAAGAAAAGAAAAGAGAGAAAAAAAACCCTCCCTGGCTTTGCAGGCTGCCAAAAAGAAAAACGTGTCCTTTTAAAATCCTGAGGTCGGTGCTTCTGGTTCAAAATGATCCCACCTCTACCACCATGTCAAGGCTAATTCCCCACTCTGGCATGTCGAGTGCATAAGGTGGGTGCCTGCAAGGACTCTAAAAATTAATACTGGCCACTTCAGGCTTGTATTAAACTCCCAAGGTTACAGCTTTTCTCTGACCTTGGATGGGTAGATGCTGCCACCACCCAAGTGCAAAAACCCCTTTGAGAACCCAGAAAGACGCACTTGGGAATTCCTTCCTGTGGGATACGCTCAAGTCCTTTCACCCCCCCCCCCCCCCCCGCCCCCACCCCGGGGAAGAGCTGAGAAAAAAACAAAGGAAATCAGCTGTTGCCACCAGCTAATTAAACAACATGTGCACAAACCTCTTAGGACACACAAATCCAATCCTGTTCTTAAAAAAAGTAAATTTTATTAAAAACAAAAGAAAGAAAATACATCTGGGAACGCAGGCTATTGCTAGATTTTAAAAGAGCAAATGCAAGAATTAAGCACCAAAAATATCTTTCTTAAGGTACGGTTACAAACAAAACAAAAGCACCTGGGGTTAGCACAGAGGAGTCCACAAGCCATAAAGAAAGAAAAGGGATAAACCTAATCGTATCTTCCTAGACATTTCCTGATCTACGTACATATCTGAGGGTTTCAAGTGAGTAGTTTCTAGATACGATTTGATGATTTTTTTCATACCTGGCCCCAAGCTTCTTACAGCAGAGTTCTGCCCTTTCCCCTCGCTCCTGGAGAACAACCACAGACAGACAAAAGAGGAGTCTTGTTCCAATTTAAAAAAGTTCTAGCCTTCCCATTGGCTCTCCTGGCCAGGTGCCCACTCACTTCTTTTAACCCTTTACAGTAAAGCAAGTAGAGAACAGCTACTAAGAGGGAATTTATAGCTAACTGGCTGTCTGGGTCCATAAAAAGGAGCTACCCCCCACCCCTTTCATTTATCACAGGGGAACTACACAAAAATGAGGAGGTTAGTTAAACAGAAATTAAAAAATACAGCACCAAAAGTGAGCAAGCTATGTGGAAACTTTTTAAAGACACCATAATAGAGACTCAAATTAAATGTATACCCCAAATTAAAAAACACAGTAAGAGAACCAAAAAAGTGCCACTGTGGCTAAACAACAAAGAAAAGAAGCGATTAGAGGCAAAAAGGCATCCTTTAAAAAGGGGCAGGGCCGGTGCAACCACTAGGCAAACGAGGCGGCCGCCTTGGGCTCCAAGATTTGGGGGCGCCAAAAAGCGGTGCCCCACATTTTTTTTTTAGACTCCCAGCACAGCGGCGGGCTGCAGCAGGGACAG
Source organism: Terrapene triunguis (assembly GCF_002925995.2). NCBI lineage: Eukaryota > Metazoa > Chordata > Testudines > Emydidae > Terrapene > Terrapene triunguis. The sequence continues at coordinate 236,299 of NW_020664597.1, read as the reverse complement.
GGCAGGGTTTGCCTTGCGGGGCTCGGAGGATGCTGTGCAGGGAGTGGGTTCTGCTCACGGTTCCAGCGGGGCAGCCCGGGGAGCAGGGAGAACCCAGGGGTGAATCTGGGCGCTCCAACCAAACCATTACATGCTTTCTGCTGTTTCCTGAGCTGCAGCTGGTAGGAGCTGGGCCCCATGTGCACCTCGGTGCCGCCCACGGGCCGAGTCAGCGCCCACGGAGCCCGGTCGTACATGCCGGCTGGCCCTGCAACTTGAGACCCAGTGCTGGTCGGGGGCTGCAGTCACCATGGACACCGTGGGGCCCAACACGCCGGGCCGGCCCGAAGAACCGTCCACACCCCCTGCACAGCCTGCCCGCACTCGGCCACCCGCCCTGCAGACAGCGCTCCCTTCTCCCCCCAGACCCTTCCCCCTGCAACCCGCCCCGCAGCGCTCCCCTCTCCACCCACAGAACCTTCCCCTTAGAACGTACCTCTACGGGTGTCCTGTGGAACCGCGGGCCCCGCTGCCTCCCTCTACAGTGCCGCACATCACTGCTCACCAGTGCCCCCCCTGCCAGCCCAGAGCCGCCGCCCCCCCCGAGCCCCCAATATCTGTGCTCTGATCCCCAAAACAGTCATTTCCAGATCCATGGTGGGCGGGGGGGGAGGCAGGAGGGTCTCTAGCCACGTGGAGGTGACCCAAGGCCATTTATTTTCATTAAATATGTAGACTAAATAATGAAATTAATAAATTTTCAAGCCAAATATGTATTAATTCTAATGAACAATGCCACATTATGCAGTATTTATTTTTGAAAGTTGACAATAAGCGATGCTCTGGGGGGAGGGGAGGAGGAAGGGGAGGGAGGGCACTAGGAAACTTGTGGAAGTTTCACCTAGGGCACAAAATATCCTTGCACTGGCCCTGAAAAAGGGAAGTTAAATCCTAGTGAGGAAAATAGAAAGGAGCATAAACTCTGGCAAGTGAAGTGTAAAAATATAATTAGGAAGGCCAAAAAAGAATTTGAAGAACAGGTAGCCAAAGCCTCAAAAAGTAACAGCAACTTTTTTTCTTTATGTACATCAGAAGCAGGAAGCCTGCTAAACAACCAGTGGGGCCACTGGATGATTGAGATGCTAAAGGAGCACTTAAGGACGATAAGGCCATTGCGGAGTAACTAAATGAATTCTTTGCATCGGTCTTCACAACTTAGGATGTGAGGGAGATTCCCAAACCTGAGCCATTCTTTTTAGGTGACAAATCTGAGGATCTGTTCCTGGTTGAGGTGACATTAGAGGAGGCTTTGGAACAAATTGATAAACTAAACAGTAATAAGTCACCAGGACCAGCTGGTATTCACTCAAGAGTTCTGAAGGAACTCAAATGTGAAATTGCAGATCTACTAGCGGTGGTATTGAATCTATCATTTAAATCAGCTTCTGTACCAGATGACTAGACAATAGCTAATGTGACACCAATTTTCTAAAAAGGGCTCCAGAGGTGACCCTGGCAATTACAGGCCTCTAAGCCTGACTTCAGTACCGGGCAAACTGGTCGAAACTATAGTAAAGAACAGAATTATGAGCCACATAGATGAACATGATTTGGTGGGGAAGAGTCAACAAGGTTTTTATAAAGGGAAATCATGCCTCACCAATCTACTAGAATTCTTTGAGCGGGTCAACAAGCATGTGGACAAGGGGGATCCAGTGGATATAGTGTACTTAGATTTTCAGAAAGCCTGGGACAAGGTCCCTCACCAAAGGCTCTTAAGCAAGGTAAGCTGTCATGAGATAAGAGGGAAGGTCGTCTCGTGGATCAGTAACTTGTAAAAAGATAGGAAACAAAGGGTAGGAATAAATGGTCAGTTTTCAGAATGGAGAGAGGTAAATAGTGGTGGGAAAATTTGCAGTTGATACAAAACTACTCAAGATAGTTAAGTCCAAATCAGACTGTGAAGAGCTACAAAGGGATCTCACAAAACTAGGTGAGTGGGCAACAAAATGGCAGATGAAATTCAATATTGGTAAATGCAAAGTAATTCATAGATTCGTAGATTCTAGGACTGGAAGGGACCTCGAGAGGTCATCGAGTCCAGTCCCCTGCCTGCATGGGGACCAAATACTGTCTAGACCATCCCTGATAATGCACATTGGAAAACAAAATCTCAACTATACATATAAAATGATGGGGTCTAAATTAGCTGTTACCACTCAAGAAAGAGATCTTGGAGTCATTAAGAATAATTCTCTGAAAATATCCACTCAATGTACAGCGGCAGTCAAAAAAGCGAACAGAACGTTGGGAATCATTACGAAAGGGATAGATAATAAGACAGAAAATATCATATTGTCTCTATATAAATCCATGGTATCCCCACATCTTGAATACTGTGTGCAGATGTGGTCGCCCCACCTCAAAAAAAGATATATTGGACTTGAAAAAGGTTCAGAAAAGGGCAACAAAAATGATTAGGGGTATGGAATGGCTTTCATATGAGGAGAGATTAATAAGACTGGGACTTTTCAGCTTGGAAAAGAGACGACTAAGGGAGGGATATGATTGATGTCTATAAAATCATGACTGGTGTGGAGAAAGTAAATAAGGAAATATTATTTTCACCTTCTCATAACACAAGAACTAGGGTTCACCAAATTAAATTAATAAGCATCAGGCTTAAGACAAACAAAAGGAAGTATTTTTTTTCCACACAACACACAGTCAACCAGTGGAACTCCTTGCCAGAGGATGTTGTGAAGGCCAAGACTATCACAGAGTTCAAAAAAGAACTAGATAAGTTCATGGAGGATAGGTCCATCAATGGCTATTATCCAGGGTGGGCAGGGATGGTGTCCCTAGCCTCTGTTTGCCAGAAGCTGGGAATGAGCGACAGGGGATGGATCACTTGGTGATTACCTGTTCTGTTCTTTCCCTCTGGGGCGCCTGGCATTGGCCACTGTCGGAAGACAGGATACTGGGCTAGATGGACCTTTGGCCTGACCAATACGGCCGTTCTTATGTTCTTATTATTCTGTAAACTGGTGGGGCAGTGTACCTGGCATTGCAAATCTCTTGCTAATCCTGATATGATATTATACTTGCACATGGAGACCATGGTGATCAGGGCCTTAATTATTACTGTTTGTGTGGCAGTAATAATTAAGCCCCCATGGGCACCAATCCAGGATCATGGCCTCATTACTAGTCACTGTCTGTATACACAGTATAAAATGGCAGCTCCTGCTCCAAAGAGCTTAAAATCTAGATTGTGATGAAGTGAGACAAACGGAGGAGGAGAGAATGAGGTAACAGTGAAGCTAGCACATTACTAGACAGAGAGCAAGATAGATAGATGGAGACTCAAGTGAAGGGTCAGATGACAGGGCACATTGATTTGAGCCCTCAGTGCTAATGTTCTTTTGCTCATGGTGTCTCTTTAATAGGAGGCAACTTTATTAAATGAAATTGCAACAATTTCTTATCCTCTCCCGTGATCACTGACTATGTGCTTGTGTGGAATTTTCCAGGTATCACTTTATGGGGCATTGAGACCCTTAAGAGAGATGTGGAGACAATGCCAAAGCACAAGACTGAATTCCAGATCATTGCGTCTGACACTATTGAAGATAAGGCCTCAGCTCTTAGTCTGTCTGGATCCCTGAAGGCCAGTCTCCTGGGGGGGATGGTGGAAGTAGGTGGATCTGCAGCATTTTTAAATGATACAAAGAAATCAAAAAATCACGCTCGAGTTGCTCTCCACTACTCAGTGACAAACAAGTTTGAGCACCTGACTATGAGCCAGTTGGGGACTGAGAACATCTCTTATCCTGCTGTGTTTGACCAAGGCACGGCCACCCATGTGGTCACAGCTGTGCTGTATGGGGCTCAGGCTTTCTTTGTGTTTGATCGGGAAGTTTCTTCATCAGAGAGTATGCAAGAGATAGAGGGGGAAATGAAACTGATGGTGGAAAAGATCCCAAAGGTTTCTGGCGGAGCAGAGATGTCTGGGGAAAAGGGTCATGAAGAAGAAGAAAAAATTGAAAATTTCAGTTGCACATTTTATGGCGATTTTGCTCTGGAGAACAATCCGGTTACTTACCAAGATGCCATGGGAGTTTACTCCACTCTCCCGAAGCGGCTTGGCGTCTCTGGTGAAAACGCTGTACCGGTGCGAGTCTGGCTGTACCCACTGAGCAAGCTGGACTCCAGAGCTGCCCAGCTAGTGCGTGAGATCAGCGCGGTGCTGGTTTATGATGCTCAAAGTGCCATGGAGCACCTGACTGAGTGCGACGTCCGGTGCAACGACATGGTGAAGGACAGAACGGCTACAACCTTCCCCGAGATCCAGAGGAAAATCCAGCAATTCAGAGATCTGTGTAAACAGCACAGACAGACCTTCCAAAAAGAGCTAGCTAGAACCCTGCCCTCTATCCGTGGAGGCGGAGCAGAGGAAGGGGCCCTGGTGGAGATTTTAACCAACAAGGAGCAATCGCCATTTGGTACCCACCGACTCAATGAATTTCTGGAGAAGAAAGAGGAGGAAATGAATTTTGTCAATTCCTACCTGGCTGAGCTAGAGAAGGTGGAAGTCGTATCCTCCAGGAGTGAGCTACAACGAATAGTTCTCAGCTCCAGGCATGAGTTTGTTGTCTCTCTTGCACTCACTTCATTGCATAATGAGGAATCCTATTTATCAGAATTAAACCTATCGTTGAGGAGACAATTTATGAAGAAAACTCATGATCCAGCATTAGCCAGTTCTGCCTGTGAGACACCAAAATCCAAACTGTGGTTTGAGGATGAAGAGGTAAGAAAAGAAGCACGACAAGCTGTAAAATCCTTCTCTGACTTTGCTCGTGTCAATAAATCTCATGGGAAGATTCGGTTCATTGTGGCCTCTGTTCCAGACAAGGACAATCCAGGAGCTTCAATTTACCTGTATGAAAACAGAGAGCTGATCAGCACCAGCTTTGAGCCTCCATCAAAGCCTCTTCCTCCCCTGATTGATGGAATCAGACATGACCGTGTGCAGCTCACGTTTAACCCAGCAGCCTATGGCAGGGCTGCGATATCCGGCTATCGGGCAGAGTACAGAACTGTAGGGCAGGAGAACTGGACGGCTGTGACTGTAAATAACACACAAGAGACATTCACAGTAACAGGGCTACGTGCAAACACCGAGTACCAGTTCCGATACGCTGCAGTGAGCAAACCAGGGCTCAGCGAGAGCAGCGACGTGAGTGATCCTGTGAACACTCTCCCTACCAGCCCTCCTGGGAAGCCTGTAATAACTGCTGTAGATTCATCAGCCATCGCGCTCACCTGGGAGTGTCCAACTGTGGTTGGAGAAGGAGTCATTATAAGGGAGTATGAAGTGAAATATAAAGAGGAATCCAGAGATATGAGTCATGAAGGGAAAGACGAATGGATAGAACAAAGAACAGGAGAGAAAACAGAATTCTGTAACATTGATGAACTAAGGCCTCAGACACCCTACAGATTCCGAGTGTCGGCTGTGTGTGAGGATGAGAATCTGAGTGCTCCAAGTGAGGAGATTTCCATTTCAACAATAAAGGTAAGAGAAAATGTAAATAAATCTAAATAGTCTCCCCCTAAACTTGCCTTCCCATTAGACAAATAAGCTTTAGCAAGCAGTCTCCATTAGACACAAATGGGATCTATCTCAATGAATCTGATCCCCAGGGTACTTTGGGGAGACAGAGCCCACAGATAATCACTATTTAGTGCCTGGACCAACTGGATCAGGTAACATTCATCTATAGGAATAGTCTGAAATATCGTGGGTGCATAATGTCAGTGTGACTTCATTCAAACTGGGTCTGGAGATAACAAATAAAACCAAGACAGAGTTGGGCTCCTGCAGTGACTGGATGACTCAGGGAACACGTAAGTGTCTATGGTTATTTCAGCACTGGGTCACCTATCCAGACCTGTCTCATTTTAGAACCTCATGGCTGTTTCAGGGGCAGACTGGCTTATCTCCCCGCAAATGTCCTGTTTACCTTTATAGGTGCTTGTCCCCTCCACATGCAAATGGAAGCCTCCCCTTGAAGTGCTGCCATCTGGAATTCCCATATACACATGTCAGTGGGGTCAGAATGAGCTCCCCACTGACATCTAGCAGTAAGCTGTGGGAAAAGTCTTCAGGAACACACCATGTTTGCATAGACACGCCTGCTCTGCCTAGGAATTCAGCAGAAGGAACTGCTTTGCCAAAGTGATCAATTTTGGCTGGTGTCGGGTTACAATTCACTTTAGTATTGAGTGCAGCGGTGATTAAATGTTGTTATCCTGATTGTATGAGTAAAGGGCAGCAGAACTCTGCTTAGACTGCCCTGATTAAAGTGACAGTAGAGAAAATGGTGGGGCAGCAGCGTACAGTGACGGAATGAATAACAGCGCAGTGCGGGAAGCGGTGCAGTGTGAATGGTGGGAACTGTGAGCCAGATGTGGTGGTGGCAGCAGCACCTGAGGCATTACTGACGACACCCAGGGGTGGGGGGTGTGAACTCACACGAACACACCTCTGAACTCTGGGTCTTCGCTGACGAAGGACAGCAGCTGTGTGTGGGTGCTAAAGGAACATTTGTTTGTCAGACTTTCACACTGCAAGGTGAGAAATGGAGGCAAAGGACACTGCCCAACATATTCTGGGGTGGGTGTTTGCTCATGGTCAAACACCACAGCCACTGGTTAATTACCCTCGCTGTTAAAAATGTACGTCTTATTTCCAGTCTGAATTTGTCTAGCTTCAACTTCCAGCTATTGGATGGTGTTCTACCTCTCTCTGCCAGATTGAAGAGCCCATTATCAGATATTTGTTACCATGTAAGTACTTACAGACTGTGAGCAAGTTACCCCTTAAGCTTCTCCTAGGTGACTAAATAGATTGAACTCCTTGAGTCTGTCATTATAAGGCACATTTTCTAATCCTTTAATCACTCTCATGGCTCTTCTTTTGAATGCTCTCCAATTTATCAACATCCTTCTTGAATTGTGCGCACCAGACCTGGACACTGGCACAACCGCTGTTGGAATACAGTGCCACATATGGAGGTAAAATAACCACTCTACTCCTACTTGAGATTCCCCTGTTTATGCATGTGACTGTGATGTACTGAGGACTTTTGGAATTGCAAGCTGTCACTTTAAGAACGGGGAGGGGAAGGGGGAAGGGAGGGGGACAGGTTCCCTGGTTCTGCTTGCAGGCTAGGAGGGGGCTCCTTAGCAAAGCATGCAAGTTGCAACAGCTAGTTTAAAGCAAGGTGAAGTGAATTGTGCCTCGCTGCCTATGGGAACAGCCTGCTTTCTCTCTCTACTTTTGGCTTATCGTGTGCTTTGAATGCTAAGAAGTAGATAAAAACATAAGTTTAACATCTTTGTGTGTATATTGTTAACACACCACTAACCACTACAGGCAGATGCAGTTTAAAGTTGAAAAGTCTTAAAACAAAATGTTTTGGTTCAGTTTTCCCAATGGGAAAAGAAAAAAAATCTGCAAAAATCAAAATTTTACACAGCAAATTTTGATTTTGCCAAAACATTGTTTTCTGTTGAAAAGTCATCTTGACAGAAGATTCTCAGCCAGCTCTGTCTGCAACCATCAGGGTACAAACTTAAATTTTTAAAAACATTAAAGCTGAGGTTCCCATGTAATCCCGTCAGTTCATGATCTGGAGATTTGTGATAAAATCTCCAGGGTAGGCAAGGCTGAATGTTCCTTGCATCTTTCATTCATAGAATCATAGAATCATAGAATATCAGGGTTGGAAGGGACCTCAGGAGGTCATCTAGTCCAACCCCCTGCTCAAAGCAGGACCTAATCCCAACTAAATCATCCCAGCCAGGGCTTTGTCAAGCCTGACCTTAAAAACCTCTAAGGAAGGAGATTCCACCACCTCCCTAGGTAACACATTCCAGTGCTTCACCACCCTCCTAGTGAAAAAGTTTTTCCTAATATCCAATCTAAACCTCCCACTCTGCAACTTGAGACCATTACTCCTTGTTCTGTCATCTGGTACCACTGAGAACAGTCTAGATCCAACCTCTTTGGAACCCCCCTTTCAGGTAGTTGAAAGCAGCTATCAAATCCCCCCTCATTCTTCTCTTCTGCAGACTAAACAATCCCAGTTCCCTCAGCCTCTCCTCATAAGTCATGTGCTCCAGACCCCTAATCAGTTTTGTTGCCCTCCACTGGACTCTTTCCAATTTTTCCACATCCTTCTTGTAGTGTGGGGCCCAAAACTGGACACAGTACTCCAGATGAGGCCTCACCAATGTCGAATAGAGGGGAATGATCACGTCCCTCGATCTGCTGGCAATGCCCCTACTTATACAGCCCAAAATACCGTTAGCCTTCTTGGAAACAAGGGCACACTGTTGACTCATATCCAGCTTCTCATCCATCGTAATCCCTAGGTTCTTTTCTGCAGAACTGCTGCCTAGCCACTCGGTTCCTAGTCTGTAACAGTGAATGGGATTCTTCCGTCCTCAGTGCAGGACTCTGCACTTGTCCTTGTTGAACCTCATCAGGTTTCTTTTGGCCCAAACCTCTAATTTGTCTAGGTCCCTCTGTATCCTATCCCTACCCTCCAGCATATCTACCACTCCTCCCAGTTTAGTGTCATCTGCAAACTTGCTGAGAGTGCAGTCCACGCCATCCTCCAGATCATTAATGAAGATATTGAACAAAACCAGCCCCAGGACCGACCCCTGGGGCACTCCACTTGAAACCGGCTGCCAACTAAACATGGAGCCGTTGATCACTACCCATTGAGCCCGACGATCTAGCCAGCTTTCTATCCACCTTATAGTCCATTCATCCAGCCCATACTTCTTTAACTTGCTGGCAAGAATACTGTGGGAGACTGTATCAAAAGCTTTGCTAAAGTCAAGGAATAACATGTCAACTGCTTTCCCCTCATCCACAGAGCCAGTTATCTCATCATAGAAGGCAATTAGGTTAGTCAGGCATGACTTGCCCTTGGTGAATCCATGCTGACTGTTCCTGATCACTTTCCTCTCCTCTAAGTGCTTCAGAATTGATTCCTTGAGGACCTGCTCCATGATTTTTCCAGGGACTGAGGTGCGGCTGACTGGCCTGTAGTTCCCCGGATCCTCCTTCTTCCCTTTTTTAAAGATGGGCACTACATTAGCCTTTTTCCAGTCAGCCGGGAGCTCCCCCGATCGCCATGAGTTTTCAAAGATAATGGCCATCCCCAGTCCATCCCCACCCAGGCTATTGCGATGTGCCAGTGACAATCTAACACATAATGTGCAGTGACTAATGTAGGGCTGCTTGGTAGTTGCTGCTTACAGGCCCTTAGTTATTGAGCCCTCGCTGAAGAATAATCCGTAGCTCTTTCAAGGCACAGTTCTGTGCACACTCTCAGATTCCATGTCTCATTTACTTGACATTTTCTACATGAAGTGTGACCCCTTCTGCCAGGTGGAGTCGGCAGCAACAAGGCCCGGGTTCAATATCTAGAGGTTCCTCTTAACAAGGCAACACAGAACCGACTTGAGTCCCAGGCAGTCATCTGAGAAAATTGAACATCATCCCTGGATGCCTCTGAGAGGCAATACTTCCCCACTCACAAGCACTGAGTCTGTGTACAACAAATAAAACTTAATAAAAAGGGGGAAAGAAACCAGTATTAATTTTGGAAAACACCAAAACCATGATTCAATAGCATGTGACCAGGAGCAAACTCCCACCCCGGAGCACACTGGACAGTGACCTTTGCCTCCATTTCTCCCCTTGTGGTGTGAAAGTCTGATAAAAAAATGTTCCTTTAGTACCCCACTCCCCTCTCCTTCCACAACACCCCATTTACAGCTGCTGCCCTTAGTCACCGAAGACCCAGAGTTCAGAGGTGCGTTCACATGAGTTCACCTCTGTGACACCCTCATATCCTTCATGGACATATTACTGGGATATGAAAATGGCATAACTAAGGTATGCTTTATGCAAGATAACCGATATAAAGTATCATTGGAAAGGTTGTGATTTACTGAATATCATTATCCAATTTGTACGCATGTATCATTTTTGTATCTGAAGTTACGAATATTGACTATGTATCTGTATTTCACCTATGCTACTTTGGGTGACACCCACTGCTAACATTTCAGGTACAACAATGGAAAAGCCAGACTGGGCTGGTGGCCCATCACTGAGGACCATGGATTGTGAAAAGGCTTGTCCTTCCTACAGTCGCTCCATACTGTCACTGACTCATGGCCACTATGATACTACAGAGTCAGGTGACCTGGTCACCTGATATTAAACTCCATTTTGGACTGCTGAACTTTTCCACTGGGAGGTGCGGGAATCCAACAAAGGATTCCTGCCTTATGTAAAGCCCATATAAGGTGGGGGAGGAAAACAATCAAAGTTTTCAGTTCATTTCTCCTCTGCCTCCCCACCCAAAGAGACACTGAAAAACATCTGGAAATAAGAACTGGTGGCGGGGTGGGAGAACTTCTTGACCCAGGCTGGAAACATATCTGGCCTGTGAAGGAATCTACCTAAAACAACATTTAGGGTGAGCAATTACTAGTTGTAACCAATTTCTTTAGTGAATCAAGCTTAGTTTGCATACTTTGTTTTATTTGCTTAGTAATCTGCTGAGGGGAGGGATAGCTCAGTGGTTTGAGCATTGGCCTGCTAAACTCAGGGTTGTGAGTTCAATCCTTGAGGGGGCCACTTAGGGATCTGGGGCAAAATCAGTATTTGGTCTTGCTAGTGAAGGCAGGGGGCTGGACTTGATGACCTTTCAAGGTCCCTTCCAGTTCTAGGAGATAGGATATCTCCATTAATTTATTTATTTGTTCTATTTGCTAGCTCTTTAACCACTTAAAATCCTCCTTTTGTAGTTAATAAACTTATTTCTTGTTTATAATATAACCCAGTTTATGTAATTTCTAATGGGGGGCAAGAAGTTGTGCATATCTCCCTCCACATTGAGGGAGGGGACAAATTTCATAAAACTTTTCGGTTTCTACCCCTTAAAGGGAGTGGGCACTGGAGTGCTGGGTCAAGCCCTTAAGGCTGAATCTTTCCAGAGCAGGTCTCTGTCTCTCTGTGCAGCTGGGTGTGCCCCTGCCTGTGTGCTTGGCTGGTAGAGGCTTGTGAGCCTAGCCCAGTATGGCCAGCTAAAGGGGAGGCAGGCTGGCAGAATAGGCTGACTCAGTGGCTTCCTAGCACTTCAGGTGGCACCCCAAAGGGTGCAAGCCCATCACAACCTCCCACCCTGGGGTGAGGGTAACATCGGGCAATGTCTGAGCCGCTGCAGCCACTGTTTACTCTGCCATTGCTGCCTGCTGCCGCTGTCGTTCGCTCTGCCATTGGCTTCTGTGCATTCATTCACTCCACCACCACTGGCTGCCGCTGCCTCTGCCTCTTCTTCTCTGCTACCACCTGCCTCTCTACTGGAACCGCTGTGATGCCACATTCTGAAGTTATAAGGAGAGATTAATAAGACTGGGTCTGTTCAGCTTGAAAAGAGAGGTCTAAGGGGAGATATGATAGAGGTCTGTAAAATCATGACTGGTGTGGAGAAAGTAGATAAGGAAGTGTTAGTGTTATTTACCCCTTTACATAACACAAGAACTAGGGGTCACCAAATGAAATGCATAGGCAGCAGGTTTAAAACAAACACAAGGAAGTATTTCTTCACACAATGCACAGTCAACCTGTGGAACTCCTTGCCAGAGGATGTTGAAGGCCAAGATTATAACAGGGTTCAAAAAAGAACTAGATAAATTCATGGAAGATAGGTCCATCAATGGCTATTAGCCAGGACGGGCAGGGATGGTGTCCCTAGCCTATTGTTTGCTAGAAACTGGGAATGGGCGACAGAGAATGGATCACTTGATGATTCCCTGTTCTGTTCATTCCCTCTGGGGCACCTGGCACTGGTCACTGTCGGAAGACAGGATACTGGGACCTTTGATCTGACCCACTATGGCTGTTCTTATGAGGTTCCGTCACTTAATCCGGATCTTGGTGATTTCATCTCTCGGTGATTTCAGTGGGGAACCTCACTGCTAGTGCAGGCTGGGCCAGTCTCTTTCACTGCCACACTGTCCTGCACCCGGACTAAGGCTTATCACCTAGACCTGGTTGTGACGGGTTTGGTCACAGAGCCCCCTTTGAGACTGTCACCTGATGTGCTGAAATTATCTCTGAGCCCATTTTCCCTGCCAGCCTGGGCCTCCAGAACTCTGTCTTGTTGAGCCAGACACGGTAGCCTGCTGCAACACAAACCCAGGGTCTGGGCCACGCCCCCAAAGCTGCCGATCTAAACTGAAAACAGCTCAGCAGGATACCTGTTTCCAGCACTCAGACACCCAGCTCCCAATGGGATCCAAACCCCAAGTAAATCCGTTTTACTCTGTATAAAGCTTATTCGGGGTAAAATGATACCTGTTCGCCCTCTATATCACTGAAAGAGAGATATGCACAACTCTTTGCCCCCACCCTCCCCAGGTAACAATTACTACACTATGTTTATTAATAAACAAAAGTGATTTTATTAAGTATAAAAAGTAGGATTTAAATGGTTTTAAGTAGTAATAGACAGAACAAAAACAACAAGGAGTCTTGTGGCACCTTAAAGACTAACAAATTTATTAGAGCATAAGCTTTCATGGGCTTCAGCCCACTTCTTCAGATGCAGAAGTGCAAGCTGGAGTTTGGCAGGTGAATAAATATATACTTACAGAGATGGGTGTGAAGAATTACTATGCAGAGGACCAGTGCTAACGAGGTCAATACAATCAGGGGGGATGTGGCCCATTATTAACTGTTGATGAGAAGTTGTGAATACCAAAAGAGGGAGAAAATCTTTTGTAGTGAGCCAGCCATTCCCAGTCTTTATTCAGGCCAAGTGTGATACAATCAAACTTGCAAATGTATTCCAACTCAGCAGTTTCACGGACAAGTCTGTTTTTGAAGTATTTTTTAAGTATGGCAACTTTCAAGTTTGTCACTGAGTGTCCAGGGAGATTAAAATGCTCTTCCACTGGTTTTTGAATGTTCCCTTCCATGATTTGTGTCCATTTATTCTTTTGTGTAGAGAAAATCCGGCTTGGCCAATGTGCATGGCAGAGGGGCATTGTTGGCACATGATGGTATATACCACATTAGTGGATGTGCAGGTGAATGAGCCCCTTATGGTGTAGCTGATGTGGTTAGGTCCTGTGATCGTGTCACTTGAGTAGATATGTGGACACAGTTGGTAACAGGGTTTGTTGCAAGGGATGGTTCCTGGGTTGGTGTTTCTGTTGTGTGGTGTGTGGTTGCTGGTGAGTATTTGCCTCAGGTTGGGGGGCTGTCTGTAAGCGAGGATTAGTCTGTCTCCCAAGGTTTGTGAGAGTGAGGGATCGTCATTCAGGATAGGTTATAGGTCCTTGATGATGTTCTGGAGAGACTTTAGTTGGGGGCTTTAGGTGATGGCTAGTGGCATTCTGTTATTTTCTTTGTTGGACCTGTCCTGTAGTAGGTGACTTCTGGGTACTCTTCTGGCTCTGTCAATCTGTTTCCTCACTTCAGCAGGTGGGTATTGTAGTTTTAAGAATGCTTGAAAGAGATCCTGAAGGTGTCTGTCCCTGTCTGAGGGATTGGAGCAAATGTGGTTGTATCTTAGGGCTTGGCTGTAGACGATGGATCGTGTGGTGTGGTCTGGATGAAAGCTGGAGGCATGTAGGTAAGTATAGTGGTCGGTAGGTTTCCAGTATAGGATGGAGTTTGTGTTCATCATTTATTTCGAGTATAGGGTGGAGTTTGTGTCCATTATTTATTTATTTATTGTAGAGTCCAGGAAATGGATCTCTTGTGTGGACTGGTCCAGGCTGAGGTTAATGGTGGGGTGGAAATTGTTGAAGTCCCGGTGGAATTCTTCAAGGGCCTCCTTCCCGTGGATTCAGATGATGAAGATGTCGTCAATGTAGTGCAAGTAGAGGAGAGGCACTTGAGTATGAGAGATGAGGAAAGGTTGTTCTAAGTCTGCCATAAAAATGTTGGCATACTGTGGGGCCATGCGGGTACCCATAGCAGTGCCGCTGACTTGCAGGTATAAATCGTCCCCAAATCTGAAATGGTGGTGGGTGAGGACAAAGTCACAAAGCTCAGCCACCAGGTTTGCCGTGACATTATCAAGGATACTGTTCCTGACAGCTTGTAGTTCATCCTCGTGTGGAATGTTGGTGTAGAGAGCTTCCACATCCATGGGGGCCAGGATGGTGTTGTCTGGAACAAAGTAAGTCACAAAGGAAAATAAAACAAAACATACAAGGCTAAGCTTAATTACACTCAGAAATCAGTTACAAATGTTAACTTCTCACCCCAGTTGTTACTTCAGGGAAAATCCTTCTCAGGTCAGATGCCTTTTCTGACCTGGGTCCAGCCTGTTCTCTCCTACCCCTGTCATTACAGTTCTTTTGTTTTTCAGATGCTTTTAGGCATCTCTGTGGGGTGGGGAAGCCATCTCTTAAACCAGCTCAAGACTCTCATTGTTTGCTTCCCCCTCTTTATATAGAACTTCCCTAAGGCAGGAAACCTTTGTTTGGAATTCCACCCCCCCTCTGGAAAAGTACCAGCTTCAAGATGGTTTTCAGTATCAGGTGACATGGTCACATGTCACTGTAAGACCCCACTCTCCATCCTTCCTGGGTTGGCCCACATGTACACAGGAAGGCTTGCAGGCAAACAGGATGTCATGAATACAGGGGAAAAGGTAGCAACTTTATGTATGCCAGCCCATTCAGTTAGCTATAAAGACCTTCTTAGCTGTTGTTCTGAATTGCTTAACCTGTAAAGGGTTAACTGTTTCCCTGAAGATGCTTGGAAGAAAAAAAAACAAGGTTGGAGTTGGCAGAGAGCCGAGACCCAATGAAAATCAAAGATACATTCAAATTGGGAGAAACAGTTTCCTTTTCTCAGCAGTCTTTGGTTTTGGTCTGTGTCTTCTCTCTTGGAACTGAAAGGAAGCCAGCAGGTGCAAGATCTCCTAAATCCATACCTGGAATAATCATCTGAAACCACAGAAATGTGAGTAGGGTAAAAAAGGTTTAGATAGATGTGATTGGGTTATTTGTTTGTTGGGCTTGTGTATTCTCTGTGCTGGCATAGGATTTTTTTTTCACCTTTTTCCCCCCATATTTTTCTTTTGATAACCAAAGCTGAGCCCAGAGAGGAATTCTCTGTGTGTGTTAAATTCTAGCACTCTGCAAAATCTACTACCATTGTGATTTTTTCAGATGTGGTTCTCTATTTTGTTCTTATAATAAAATTTACCTTTTTTTAAAGAATCCTTTGATTCCAAACTCCTTAAAACAAAGGGTTTGTCTGTGCTCACTTTGCTAAGACAACTGCTTGTTTTTTTTTATTCGCAAGTCTCCCCAGGAAAGGGGATGAAGGACTTGGGTGGATATTTTGGGGGATAGGGATTCCAAGTGACCCTTCCCTGAATATTTTGCATAAATCACTTGGTGGTGGCAGCGATACCTGTCCAAGGCAGAGGACTCTGTAACTTGGAGGAGTTTTAACCTAAGCTAGTAGAATATAAGCTTAGGGGGTCTTTCATGAGGGCCCCCACCTTCTGCACTTGAAGTGCCAGAGTGGGGAATTTTAGCCTTGGCATGGTGGCAGCGAGGTGGGATCATTTTTTAACCAAGAGCACAGTTTAAAAGGACATTTTTTTCCTATGGCTGATTGCAGCTGGAGGTTTTGTTCTTTTGCCTGGAGGCATGCAAAAGGAAGCGTGAAAAGCCAGAGAAGGTTTTTTTCCTTTCTTTTCTTTGCTGCCTGAGGGGAAACAGGCACGCAAAGGCTTCAGCTTGCAAAGCCAGAGAGGTAAACACAAACAGTTTTTTCTTTCTTTCTAGCTCTCGGGCTAGGCTATAGTAAGGGCAGGAAGGTTAGCAAAATGACTGAAAGTGACGTCCAAAAGAAATTGGAATTAGCCAGACTGGAGACTGAAGAGAAAAAGAAGGAACATGAAAGAGCCCTGGAATTAAAGGAGAAAGAATGGGAGGCTCAAAGAGTTGTTCACAAGAGAGCCCTGGAGCTGAAACGGCTGGAATAAGACAATGCACTGGCTATACTGCAATGGAAGAAACAGAATCATAGAATCATAGAATATCAGGGTTGGAAGGGACCTCAGGAGGTATCTAGTCCAACCCCCTGCTCAAAGCAGGACCAATCCCCAACTAAATCATCCCAGCCACGGCTTTGTCAAGCCTGACCTTAAAAACCTCTAAGGAAGGAGATTCCACCACCTCCCTAGGTAACCCATTCCAGTGCTTCACCACCCTCCTAGTGAAATAGTGTTTCCTAATATCCAACCTAGACCTCCCCCACTGCAACTTGAGACCATTACTCCTTGTTCTATCATCTGCCACCACTGAGAACAGCCGAGCTCCATCCTCTTTGGAACCTCCCTTCAGGTAGTTGAAAGCAGCTATCAATCCTAATGTAGGAGGATCCAACTCTCCAAATAGCCACCAGTGGTAGTGGTTGTGCCCAGCATATGAGCAGTCTATTGAAATCGCCGAATATTTCATCACCTTTGAGAGACTGTGTACCATCCACTCTATTCCTGATAATCCCAGAAGATGACTACTTTGGTTGCAAAATTGACTGGAAGAGATCTGGACATATTCATTAAGATGCCTATCGGTGAATGTAGCGGGGTGATCACCCTGCTCCTGCCCGGAGGGGTTAAAAACAGCCCAGGAGAGGGCTGTGGCTGGGAGCAAGCAGTTCCCAGGCTGACTGGGGAAGCAGGCTCAGTTGTGGCCACGCCCCAATCAGGGCTTAGCTGGCCCTTATAAGAGGGCAGTGGGCCAGGAGCAGAGAGTCTTCTCTAGCTGTGGAGGGACAAGGGCCTGGCTGCTGGGGAGCGTACCAGAGCACCTGAGGTGGAGCAGGGCTGGGGGAAGGCCAGAGGAGCTGGGGAGCTCTGGCCTGGAAACCCCCCAGGCTGCAGGCCTAGTGCAAGGCCAAATAGGTACTGGGGTAGCAGGGGGCAGCCCAAGGGTAGGCGGAGGCAGCAGGTCCAAACCCCCTTTGCCTGCAATGAGTGGCGTTTACACTGCACTCTGCCCCAGGAAACAGGGGCTAGTTGATGACTGGCAGTGGCCATAGACTGAGGTGAGGTGGGGAAAGTGGGTGGGGGTTCCCCTGGTTGGGGGGAGACCCCGAGAGTGGGGATAATGCCAGGGGGCAGCACCCCGGCTTGAAAGGGGCACCGGGGTCCAGGAGGGACTCGGGGCCCAGTGACAAGTGGGACACAGGCCTGCAGAGGGCGCTCTGGAGCTGGAAACCGCTAATTCCCTGGGTAACCAGCAGGAGGCGCCGCAGCAGTGAGTCTCGCACCGTCACAGTAAA
This sequence comes from Terrapene triunguis, assembly GCF_002925995.2. Taxonomy (NCBI): domain Eukaryota; kingdom Metazoa; phylum Chordata; order Testudines; family Emydidae; genus Terrapene; species Terrapene triunguis. The sequence goes on along the minus strand of NW_020664597.1, from coordinate 218,898 downwards.
GCTTCTGACTATGGTAAATTTAAGGATTTGGTTTTGAAACAATTTCAAATTACACCTGAAACTTACAGAGTAAGCTTTAGAACCCTTAAGAGAGGGACTGGACTAATGTGACTTATGTAAACCAGATGAAGGATCTGTTAGATAAATGGGTCAAAGGAAGGGGTGTAACTAGCTTTGAAGGGATGTGTGATTTGGTTGTACAGGAGCGATTCCTGACTATGTCCAATGATGATGTAAAACAGTGTTTATGGGATAAGAAGAGGGACTCAGCAGAAAGTCTTGCTTCTTATGCTGATCAATACGAGCAGTCCCAGACCGTCAGAGAAGCGGGGCAAATTGGAATGAGACGGGTGGAGGTAGCAGAGAGGAACAACCCTGGTCGCAGTTTGGGCGGATACCAGTAGGGACGCCCCAAACCAATACCCTACCACCGGGGGCAGCCCAAGGCCCCCGCTGCATCCCAAGGAAAACCCCAGACACCTTATCGTCCCACCACCCCATTCTCCAGCAACCCACCTCGCCTCAGTGACCAGTGAGCTGGGCGATGTTTTAAATGTAATGAGCTGGGGCATGTGAAGGCCAACTGCCCCAAGAACCCCAGCAGATTGCAGTTCATTGCACTGGGGTCACACCAAAGGTCCTCAGGCCCAGATGCCTCCCAGATACCCTCAGAGCGAAGGGAAACTGTGAGTGTGGGCGGGAAGAAGGTTATCGTATGGAGAGACACTGGAGCACAGGTGTCAGCTATCCACCAATCCTTAGTGGACCCTAAATTCATCAACCCAGAGGCCCAAGTGACGATTCAACCCTTCAAGTCAGACTCTTTGAACCAGGTTGCCTGTCCAATGCAAGGGCTGGTCAGGGATGTGGACTTTTGCAATCTATGATGATTATCCCATTCCCATGCTGTTGGGAGAGGACTTGGCCAACAATGTGAAGCGAGCCAAGAGGGTGGGAATGGTCATGCGCAGCCAGGCTAAGCAAGCCTTCACACCTATCCCTGTTCCTGAGCCTTCCACAAGGACCCCGTTGTGTTACCAGAGACCCAGACTGAGGTGGTGGAACTGGACCCCACGCCAACATCTACAATAGCCGTAGTAGATCCAGTTCCAGAGACCCAACCAGAACCAGTCCAAGAACCAGAACTGGCGGAGCAGTCAGCACCAGAACTATTGCCAGCACTGAATCCAGCACTTGCAACCCCATCTGCAAACCCAACATCAGAGGGCACCACCGAGCCTGCACTTGAAGCAGCAACTAAACCTGCGCAAGAGGCTCAGCCGGAGCCTGAAATACAACCTTGTGCATCAGCAGAGAGCGGTTCACAGTCCACGGAAACAGCCCCATCACCTACATTGCTTCCAGAGGGACCAAGCCCAAGTCCACAATCCAGTGAGGAACTGATGTCTCCAGCGTCAAGGGATCAGTTCCAGGCAGAGCAGGAAGCGGATAACAGCCTCAAGTGAGCTTGGACGGCGGCGCAGGGTGACCCACTGCCTCTCAGCTCTTTTAATAGGTCCAGGTTTGTCGTAGAAGGAGAACTCTTATACAAGGACACCCTTTCTGGTGGGCACAAGGAAGTCTGGCATCCTCAAAGACAGTTGGTAATTCCAACTAAGTACCTTAGCCCACAATCATTCTAGTGGCCATGCTAGGGTGAACAGGACCAAAGACCATCTGGGGAAGTCCTTCCACTGGGAGGGAATGGGCAAGGATGTTTCTACCTATGTCTGGTCTTGTGAGGTGTGCCAAAGGGTGGGAAAACCCCAAGACCAGGTCAAAGCCCCTCTCCAGCCACTACCCATAATTGAAGTTCCATTTCAGCGAGTAGCTGTGGATATTCTGGGTCCTTTCCCAAAGAAGACACCCAGAGGAAAGCAGTACATACTGACTTTCATTGATTTTGCCACCTGATGGCCGGAAGCAGTAGCTCTAAGCAACACCAGGGCTAAAAACGTGAGCCAGGCATTTGCATACATTTTTGCCAGGGTAGGTTGGCCCTCAGAGATCCTTACAGATTCGGGAACTAATTTCCTGGCAGGGACCATGAAAAGTCTTTGGGGAACTCATGGGGTGAACCACTTGGTTGCCACCCCTCATCACCATCAAACCAATGGCCTGGTTGAGAAGTTTAATGGAATTTTGGGGGCCGTGATATGTAAATAAACACTCCAATGATTGGGACCTACTGTTGCAGCAGTTGCTCTTTGCCTACAGAGCTGTGCCACATCCCAGTTTGGGCTTTTCACCATTTAAACTTGTGTATGGCCACAAGGTTAAGGGGCCATTACAGTTGGTGAAGCAGCAATGGGAGGGGTTTACGCCTTCTCCAGGAACTAACATTCAGGACTTTGTAAACAACCTACAAAATACCCTCCGAGACTCTTTAGCTTTTGCTAGAGAAAACCTGAAAGATGCTCAGCAAGAGGAAAAGGCCTGGTATAATAACCATGCCAGAGAGCATTCCGGCAAAGTAGGGGACAAGGTCATGGTCTTGAAGGTGCTCCAGGCCTATAAGATGGAAGCATTGTGGGAAGGGCCGTTTACGTCCAAGAGCGCTTGGGAGCTGTTAACTATCTCATAGCGTCCCCATCATCAAACCTAAAGCCTAAAGTGTACCATGTTAATTCTCTAAAGCCTTTTTATTCCAGAGAATTAAAGGTTCTTCAGTTTACAGCCCAGGAAAGAGATGACGCTGAGTGGCCTGAAGGAGTCTACTATGAAGGAAAAAATGATGGTGGCGTGGAAGAGGTGAACCTCTCCATGACCCTTGGACGTATGCAGCGACAGCAGATCAAGGAGCTGTGCACTAGTTTCGCACCGATGTTCTCAGCCACCCCAGGATGGACCGAACAGGCATACCACTCCATTGACACAGGTGATGCTCACCCAATTAGAGCCCAACCTTATCGACTGGCTCCTCAAGCCAAAACCGCTATAGAACGGGAGATCCAGGACATGCTACAGATGGGTTTATTCTGCCCCTCTGAAAGTGCATTGGCATCTCCAGTGGTTCTAGTTCCCAAACCAGATGGGGAGATACACTTTTGCATGGACTACTGTAAGCTAAATGCTGTAACTCGCTCAGACAACTATCCAATGCCACGCACAGATAAGATATTGGAGAAACTGGGACTGAAGAATGTCAGAAGGCCTTTAACCAGCTTAAAGCGACACTCATGTCTGACCCTGTGCTGGGGGCCCAAGCATAAGGAGTGCAACGTCACACCGGTTATCAGTGATTTCAGCACTAATGATCACTGAACAAAACAAGGACTCTCAATTGAGTCTAATCAGCTCTGTCTCTAAACAGTGGAGAGGCGGGTCAAATGGGGTCTAGGACTCCTTAGGGCACAGCCCACACCGCCAGGTAGGAACACCTGTCCCCACCCCCTCAACCAGGGCAGGCTACGTACAGTTCTTTCACCCTTTACTTGTACAATCAGAATAATAACATTTCATCCCCCTGCACTCAGTGCTAAAGTGATTTGTAAACCAACAGCAGCCAAAGCTGAGCACTTTGGCAAAGCAGCTCCTTCCATTGAACACCTAGGGAAAGTAGGTGTGTCTATGCGAATATGATCTGTTCCTGAGGTGTTTTTTTTCTCCTAGCTCATCACTAGGTATCAGAGGTGAGCTCATTCAGAACCTGCTTTCAGAAGTTTTGGGAACATGACATCAAGCACAGGGTGTATGACATTTTCAGTGTGGTGGCAGTTACCTCACCTGTACTTAGTTATCTCAGTTGTAATTAACAGCAGTCAGTACATCCACCCACAATATTCAGACATCTTCAATGAGTTTGCTGTTGTGTCCTGCATCTACTCTTAGCACTGCATTCAGTTGTGTTAACCACTTTTAGGCATGCATCCCAGATTTCCTGGCACAGCTCTCTGGGGACCCTCATGAGTGCCCAAATTGTGGGGGGAGAGGTCAAACTCTTGCAACTCCAACAATTCCCCAGGGAAATGTCCATTTCCTCATTGCAGCTGTGTAGCAGCTCTGATTGGCTCTCCTTCCCCAGGAGGAAGGTGAATGAGGAGGAACAGCGAATCAGAGGAATCGTTCCCTCAGACTAAGGATTTTCCCTGCAGACTCATAGAAGGGTCCAACAACCTCATAGTCCCTGAGGAAAACCTGTAAAGTTGGTAGCTCAGTATACTGTAGAGATTTACACACATATTAAAACACCTTCATCACTGAACAAAGTTTTGGTGCTTTTGTACAGTGGAGGAAGGATGAAGAGGGAGGTTATAGGCAGGATGACTGGAGTGTGGAGGGTGTTGTTTGGTGTTAATGATATTTGGACTTGGAAAGTGCAGGAGTTCACTTTCTTATTAGAACACAGTCACTAATTACTTATCTTGCTTTGATCTGAAGCCCTGAAAGCGTTACTTGAGGCAACTGCTTATGGGAAGAGCAGCAATCTCATGTTCAAACCCCGCCTTCATTGCATTGAGCCATAGTCGGCCTGCTGCCATCACATAATGTTTTAGTGACACAACTTTGAAAGCCTAATGCAGGTGTGCAGGACTTGCCATGTTCAGATCCTTTAATTTCTCCTAAACCTGGATCCTGTTTGGTGAATGCTCAGGTCAGTGAGATGCTTTGCAATCACTGTGAATGTCTTTTGGTTTCTGCCGTGGGAACCAAGGTTCTGTAGTGCTGATGCCTGGGCTGGAAGGCAGTTAGAACTGCGTTAGTCTCTGTCTGGCTGGAAGCCTGCTTGTAGCTTGTATCACCAAACTTTTATGGAGAGAGCGGCACGATGCCTGTACTTAGGTTGCTAAATGCTTTCCATTGTAAGCATTCTTCTGACCATTTTTCTTTTTAAAGAACTCTAGCATCTCCATGGTCTGCAGCAGGACAGTCCTGGGGTCAAGGATGTGCCTTGGGTTTGCTCTGTATAAATCTGTGCAGATTTGGCTGAGTTATGAGCAGTTTGTAACGATGCTGGTTCTGGTGGGACCCAACTGAGAGTGCCAGTTCAGGACAAATTGCCTAAAGCAGGGCAATTACGGCCCAAGGCTGGGGTTTCTATGCACACCAAGGCAAACCAAACCAGTCAGACTAAGAGGACTTCGGTCTCACCCCACTGGCTAAGCACAAGTCACACAAGCAATTCCCTTAGACACTCCAGTTTCCTAGTATCACCACCAGTGCCACTCGTTATGGGTCGAATGGTTATGAAAACCAATACCCCAGTAAAAGAAAAAAGGTTCTCTTGATCCAAAGGACCAAGCCCCAGACCCAGGTCAATATACAAATCAGATCTTACCCACAAATCACGCTGTTGCCAATCCTTTACAGTCTAAAATCTAAAGGTTTATTCATAAAAGGAAAAAGATATAGGTGAGAGCTAGAATTGGTTAAATGGAATCAATTACATACAGTAATGGCAAAGTTCTTGGTTCAGGCTTGTAGCAGTGATAGAATAAACTGCAGGTTCAACTCAAGTCTCTGGATTATATCCCCAGCTGGGATGGGTCCTCAGTCCTTTGTGTAGAGCTTCCGTTTGTAGCAAAGTCCCTCCAGAGGTCAGAAGCAGGATTGAAGACAAGATGGAGGAGCTGCAGCAGCTTTTTATAGTCTCTTGCCCTGTGGTCTCAGCTTTCTTTGTCCCAAGGACAAGCTGTCCATCACTTGGCATGGAAAAACCTCAGAGTTCTGTCCATAGAATCATAGAATCATAGAATCTCAGGGTTGGAAGGGACCTCAGGAGGTATCTAGTCCAACCCCCTGCTCAAAGCAGGACCAATTCCCAACTAAATCATCCCAGCCAGGGCTTTGTCCCTGCATGCCTTGCTGAGTCACAAGGTGTATCTGCCTTCTCTCAATGGGTCAATTGTATAGCTGATGGTCCTTAATGGGCCATCAAGCAGGCTAGGCAGAGCTGATGCCAAACTGGCTGGGGGTCACCCAGAAGCATTGCACAAGTTTGAAATACAGACACAGAGTCAATACTTATAACTTTAAATACAAATATGATACATGCATACAGATGACATAATCATAACCAGCAAATGATAACCTTGTCTTAGACACCTTATTTGACCCCCTTTATACAAGATTTGGTGCCACTACAGGACCTTGGTTGCAACAATGATCTATATGATCCCAGTTCATGTCAATTACATCACACAGTTAAAGTCATCATTTACTATCTGTGTTTTACTCAGTACAGCATGTTTTTGACTTGCTACCAAAACCAGTCAGCATTCTATTAGCACAGCACCCGTGACTCAATGAGGGAGAAAAAACACAAACAGAAATGTGGAAATGGCAGAAGTGTTTAATGACTTTTTTGTTTTGACTTTCTCCCAAAAGTTTACTAGTGATTAGACGTCTAACATAGTGAATGCCAGTGAAAATTAGGTAGAATCAGAAGCTAAAATAGGGAAAGAATGAGTTAAAAATTACTTCAAGTCACCAGGGCCTGATGAAATATATCCTAGAACACTCAAGGAACTGACTGAGGAGATATCTGAGCCATTAGTGATTATCTTCAAAAAGTCATGGAAGACTGGAGAGATTCCAGAGGACTGGAAGTGGGCAAATATGGTGTCAATCTATAAAAAGGGAAATAAGCGCAATCCAGGCAATTACAGACCAGTCAGCTTAACTTCTGTACCAGGTAAGATAATGGAGCAAATAATTAAGCAATCAATTTGAGAATACTTAGAAGAAAATAAGGTGATAAATAACAGCATGGATTTGTAAAGAACAAATCATGTAAAACCAACCTGATAGATTTCTTTGATAGGGTAACAAGCCTTGTGGATAGGGGGGGAAGTGGTAGATGTGGTATATGTTGACTTTAGTAAGGCTTTTGACACAGTTTTGCATGACCTTCTCATAAACAAACTAAGGAAATACAACTTAGATGGAGCTACTATAAGGTGGGTGCATAACTAGTTGGATAACTGTTCCTAGAGAGCAGTTATCAGTGGTTCACAGTCATGCTGGAAGGGCGCAACGAGTGGAGTCCTGCAGGGATCAGTTCTGGGTCCCGTTCTGTTCAATATCTTCATCAATGATTTAGATCATGGCATAGAGAGTACACTTATAAAGTTTGTGGGTTATACCAAGCTGGGAGGGGTTGCAAATGCTTTCGAGGACAGGATTAAAATTGAAAATGATTTTGACAAACTGGAGAAATGGTCTGAGGAAAATAGGATGAAATTCAATGAGGAGAAATTCAAAGTACTCCACTTAGGAAGGAACAATCAGTTGCACACATACACAATGGGAAATGACTGCCTAGGAAGGAGTACTGAGGAAACGGATCTGGGGGTCATAGTGGATCACAAGCTAAATATGAGTCAACGGTGTAACTCTGCTGCAAAAAAAGGAACATCATTCTGGGATGTATTAGCAGGAGTATTGTAAGCAAGACACGAAAAGTAATTCTCCCACTCTACTCCGCGCTGATTAGGCCTCAACTGGAGTATTGTGTCCAGTTCTGGGCACCACGTTTCGGGAAAGATGTGGACAAATTGGAGAAAGTCGAGAGAAGAGCAACAAAAATGATCACGGGTCTGGAAAACATGACCTATGAAGCAAGATTGAAAGAACTGGGTTTTTTTAGTCTGAAAAAGAGAAGACTGATAGGGGACATGATAACAGTTTTCAAATACCTAAAAGGTTGTTACAAGGAGGAGAGAGAAAAATTGTTCTTCTTAATCTCTGATGATAGGACAAGAAGCAATGGGCTTAAATTGCAGCACGGGAGGTTTAGGTTGGACATTAGGAAAAACTTCCTAACTATACCGGAATAAATTGCCTAGGGAGTTTGTGGAATCTGCATCATTGGAGGTTTTTAAGAGCAGGTTAGACAGACCCCTGTCAGGGATGGTCTAGATCAGGGGTGTGCAAACTTTTTGGCCCGAGGGACACATCTGGGTATGGAAATTGTATGGTGGGCCATGAATGCTCATGAAATTGGGGGTTGGGGTGCAGGAGGGGGTGAGGGCTCCTGCTGAGGATGTGGGCTCTGGGGTGGGGCCAGAAATGAGGAGTTATGGGTGCAGGAGGGGGTTCCGGGCTGGGGCAGAGGGCTGGGGTGCGGGTGGGGGGATGAGGTCTCTGCTAGGGGTGCGGGCTCTGGGGTGCAGGAGGGTGGGGCCGAGGGGTTGGGAGGGTCGGATGGGGATCAGGGATGGGTAGGGGGTTAGAGCATAGGGGGGTCAGGGTGCAGGCTCCAGGCAGTGCTTACCTCAAGCAGCTCCTGGAAGCAGCGGCATGTCCCCGCTCCGGTTCCTATGCAGAGGCACGGCCAGGCGGCTCTGCGCGCTGCCCTGTCCACAGGCGCCGCCCCTGAAGTTCCATTGGCCCCATTTGCTGGCCAATGGGAGCTGTGGGGTTGGTGCTTGGGGTGGAGGCAGTGTGCAGAGCCCCCTGGCTGCCCCTATGCATAGGAGCCGGAGAGGGGACATGCGGCTGCTTCCAGGAGCTACGTGGAGCAAGCCCCCGACCCCGCTCCCTGGCAGGAGCTCGAGGGATGGATTAAAACATCTGAAGGGACGGATGCGGCCCCTGGGCCATAGTTTGAGCACCCCGGTTTAGATAATACTTAGTCCTGCCATGAGGGCAGGGGACTGGACTAGATGACCTCTGAAAGTCCCTTCCAGTCCTAGCATTCTATGATTCTATAAACCAGCACAAAAAGAGCATCTCTGGATCATACGTGGACATACTGGATGATGATGATGTTTCCCACCCCCATCCCAACTAAATAACCTCAGGCCTATGGGAAGTTGCCCAGAGTTAGGAATGCAGAAACCTTGAAGTCAAAACTCGCTTCTCCCACTGACCGCTGCTAATAAATTTGCGTCTTTCGTGACACTCATTACCAAGCAAGGCCTATAACCAAAATGAGAAGGTAAACAAACTGGGAATGTCTAATAATAGCAGACCAAACACACAGCCACTTGGCCACACCGGTTTCAGAAAGAATCTGCCAAATCTAAGTACTCAGCTATACTGTCTGTAAAATGGAGCTATTCAAGCACTATGTGTTATGCATCCTCCTGTAGTGGTTTGTCCACTTGGATGCCTGCCTCCTTTTATCACTATCCTAAGGTGTCTGATGGGGTGTCTACCCCACACTGGTAGAAAAGGGGTTAAAAGCAGCCCTTGGGAAGCTGCGCAGGAGGCAGCCAATCAGAGAAGGGCTGCAAGGAGCAATCAATCAGGGCCAGGCTGGCCCATATAAGAAAGGCAGAAAAGCAGAGCAGAGCCAGTCATTCCCTGGAGCTTGAGGAGAGAGGAAGACTGGCTGCCTGGCTGATGGAAGGCAGCCAGCACCAGGGACAGAGCAGTGCTAGGCGAGATCAGGGGAGTGAGTGTGAGCTCCCAGCTGACTACTGGCATGTTGGGGCCCTGATACAAGGGCAGATAAGGTGCTGGGACTGTGGGGAAGTGGTCCAGGGAAGTAGACTGTGTGGTTGGAAGGGACGCAGCATGTGGTTGAAAGTTATAGTGTCCCTGGCCTGGGATCCGAAATAGTGGGCGGGTCTGGGTCACCCCCCCACAGACACACACACTTTTGCTGCCACTCGCCACTGGGGAGGAAGTGACTGGACAGTGGACTGCCATTCCGCTGGAAGAGGGGAGAACCGAGTGTGACACAGCCAGAGGGCTGTGTCCTGAAGAGGATACTGCAGTCCTTGAGGTGACATGTGTCCAGGAGCAGAGGTGATGGCAGGCAAGACACCACCTGAAGAGGGCGCACTGGCTGGACAGAACTAATTCCCAAGACAACCCGCAGGAGGTGCCAGAGTGGTGAGTCCCACACTGTTAGCATCCCTTGGGATCACTTATCCCTTCCAAAGCCTTTTTGTCCAATATGACTTTTGCCACCCCCCGACAAGTGCTCCTGAGATCCATGGGGCAGCCCAGAACAGTGAGAATCAGTGGGACAGTCGGAATACCAGCCCTGATCCGAAGTTGTGCTCAGCACTTAGAATATGTCAGTTTTTGTTTATGACCACTAAAGTGCTGTGATACTCCCAGTTCCTCTTGGTGTTCCTATAGGAGCAGCGTTAAGGTTGTGTGGGGAGTGTCACCTCAACTCTCCAAATAGGCAAATTTTGTGTTTATTTTTTCCCTTATAACACTAGCCTTCTTGTAGGGGCCAGGGAACCCTACCTCCATATTTCCTGGTTTTCCAGTGTTTGAGTTCTGAAAATTAAACTCTCACATTCTGGACGAGCATGGGGAGCACAGGGCAGAACTGAGTGCCTGCACCCTTAACTCCATATTAACAAAAGTTTGGTGTGTAAATTTCCCTTGTTTTTTTGAGATGGCAGGGATAGTGGTGGAGACATGATTGAGACACATAGGGAGCCTTCTAGGTGTTCCTTAGCTACCCGCTCTGGCAGGGTTGGGAGAGGCCAAGGAGAGAAGGACAACCAGTGACTGAGGGACTGTGAGCAGTGCAGCTAGCAGATAGAGGCAGCACTGGGGGGAAGGGGAGCTCTGGACTCTCTACCCATTCCAGTTGGTGCCCATTGTGGGGAGGAGAGCCCCAGAACTCTAACCCCCATCAGGAAGCCTTCCCTCCACCTAGTACCACTTCTGAGGGTAAAGGGAGGGCAGAGCCTCTTCCTTAGAGCTTGCCAGAAACTGAATTTCTGTTCCATGAAATATTCCACAAATATTAGCAGTGAGTCTTCTGGTTCCCAGTCCAGTGCACCTTCCCCTAGGCTAAGGTTATTTTGTTGTGGAGGTCTCACTATCAAAAAGTCTGATAACTTTTTAATTATCTGGTTTTGGAGGTGGTTCTTGGTGCTATTTGCTGGGTCTCACTGGGATAAGTCCAGTGATATAAGTTCACACCTTTGTCAACTGTCTGTAATGGGCCACTCTCTTACCACTTCAAAAGTTATTTTTCCTCCCTTGGTATCCTGCTGTTAATTGATTTCTCTCGTTAGACTGACCTAACACTTGGTAAAGCACCCCCATCCTTTCATGTATTTATACCTGCTCCTGTATTTTTTACTTCATACATCTGATGAAGTGGGATTTAGCCCACGAAAGCTTATGCCCAAATAAATTTGTTAGTCTCTAAGGTGCCACAAGGACTCCTCGTTTGTTTTTTTTGCTGATACAGACTAACACGGCTACCACTGAAAAAAGTTCTAGGTAGATACTGCCCATAGAATTCTCTCTATTTGCACAAAAATAAGTCTTTATAACAAAGTTTGAAATTTTAAAAACAGATCATTTTGTGGGAGATCGTGTCTCATGAACCCCTTGTCCAAATAACAAGAAATTTGCACCACCCACTCTACACCATGTCCTGAATTGGCATCATTTTTCAAGCCAATTGAACTATGTATGTGGATTTTTGAAAGTTTTTTGAAAGATTGGCTTTAGACAATTGCAACCTTAACTATGGCATGGCTACTTCTCACCCCATAATCAGAAGGTATATGCACAAGAAGGCAGAATTAAGGTTGCATGGGCAATTGAACTTCGTTATTTCCTGACTTTTGAGTAACTTGACTTTGTCTTTTTCTTGTTCTCTTAATAATTTTACTATGGAAATTTGTGTATAGAATCCCAAAGTGTGCTTTGTATTTTACCTACATTTAGGAAGGCAGATCCGCACCATGAAGAAAATAGTCCCAGATCCCAGTTCTGCAAACCATGCAAGCAAATGTGTGTGTATTTGCAGGGTTGGGCCTTCAAAGAGAGCATTGACAGTAGTAAACCCGAAGCTCAGTAGGAAGTTTTTGCAAGATTCAGGATACAGACAACGAAGAGAATCAGAGATGCAGTGAGACCTTCTTTGTATTTTATTGCTTTCCTATTTTCACTTTGTTATACCTCCTTTTCAATGCTATTCCCTCTCCTTTCAGTCCAATATGTGGACGCATCTTACAAATGTAAAATTACTCTATTGTCCTGTGAGCTCACTACTAATCCAGTTTCCCTCCATTTTTACAGCCATGGCACTCTTGATTCGAATTGTTCACTACCTGCTGTGTATACACATCAGCAATGACAGAGGTTCTCTTCCTTTTGTTCAGTTAGTAAAATCCTGGTCTGGATTTTGTTTCTCTTTTGCTTTTCAGGTTGTTTACGGTTGTTCAGAGCATGATTGTAACTCAGCCTTCCCTAACCTGCTGTAAGATTAAAGTCTTTCAATAACCTTTCAAAAGTCAAAGGTACAGTTCTAGTACTGCCAATATCGTTCCCTAGAATGCCTTACTCTCTGCCATAATTGCCTAAATACGTGGAATACTGAACACCAATGAGGTTAGAGCTCTCATGTAAAGAGAACATGGCCCGCACGAGAGTCTGTACAGTAACTGTAACTACATTGGTGCTGTGTTCTAGGTCTGGGCAAATCTCCCAGTAACAAGTCTGGCCTCTGTGGAGAACGCAGCCATTGAGATGCCGGCTCTGGGTCGTCCTTTCCAGCTGGGGATGCTGTATGATTGCCGCACAGACTCCATCATCCCAGGTAACTGCACAAAACACTGATTCCATTGATTTGGGGAAGGGGGGACTCCAAGCCTTTGCAGTCTGTCACAGTTTATCACAAGATATACATTGCTAAATCTTCTAACCCAAGCTTGGTTCTTATATTAGGCCTAATGTCATCTTATGCCAACGATTATACTACCAGGCCTCAAACGAAACACTAGGCCTTAGGCTCACTGCAAAACTCATTTCAAAATAAACTTGGTTTCTTTCCTTACCCCTATTTGCATTATAGCTTTAGTTTCATTTGCCCTAATTTCGTAAGCATCTTAACTCTTTCTAATGTTTAAATGATTATTTACCTGATCACCTGAGCTCAGGTTATGGTCAAAGGTCAATATCCAGTAACTCACACAATTAAAATAGTTCCGGGTAGCCACTGTCACACAGTCTGGAGTGGCTCACAACCATAAGTGCCTGTCTCAGGGCAGACTGTCAAAAACAGGGCAGAGAGCCTAAACTGGTACTGTGGTCTATAATTAGATTTCACCAAGCTAGTGACAAATGTGACCTCCTGGATCATTACACCAGTCTTACCATGCAGTCATAGACAAATACTCTCCAATCTACCTTGCAGCCCAGACAAACTGGACTTAGTGATAAATGGTCACTTACACCAAAAATCACACCACATTCAGGTTGCTTCCAGTCCCAAGAGGCCAGTTACTTACCCCAAATCAATTGGCACTGTAGATCCTACACTGAAGACAATGGTCTTAGCCATTCCTGTAATAAACTATCTAAAGGTTCATTGACTAGGAAAAAGGAATGAGAGTTATTTACAGGTTAAAGTTTGTGGTGTTTAGATGCTGCATGTGATTATTAGAACTAGGAGCACTGGCTGTTGGGAGTCTGAAAGGACAGGAAACAGGAAGGCGTTGAGGAGGCTGAGTGAGAGTTACAGAGTGTGCAGCTACAGCTTGGTAAAGAGATTTCCACTGTAAATAAAGTTCTGTTGAAGTTTGTTAATACCCTGCCTGGTGGATACAACATTTTGGCGACGAGGATGGATCTTCTGCCTCTGAACCCACCTGCACCCTTTCTGCAAAGCCCAGATGAGTCTCCAATTGCTTTTACTGTCTGGATCCATATGTTTGAGACTTATCTGCTTGCAATCAGTGCTACAGAGATTTCTGAAGTAAGAAAGCGTGCTCTGCTAATTCACTGCCTTGGAGCAGAAGGGCAGCGTATATTTTACACTTTTCCCCTTGCAGATAATAAATATGAGACTGCACTCACTGCATTAAAGAACTTTTTTGTGCCAAAAGTGAATGTAGTAGCTAATCGCTACAGATTTCGCCAGCGTGAGCAGAAACCAGGGGAGACTATAATGCAGTTTATTGCTTCCCTGAGGAGTCTGATTGTAACTTGTGACTTTGGGAATATGGCAGATGAGATGATTAGAGACCAGCTCATTGAGAAAACAACCATGCTTCGTGTAAGAGAACGCTTACTTCTAGAACCACAACTTACACTAGAAAAAGCAATAACCATTGCTACTCAGATTGAGTCAGCTACAGCTGAAGCCAAAATAATAAGCCAGGGTGCAGGAGGCCCAGTCCAGGCTGTGACTCCTTTGCAGAAACGTTCACTATCACTGCAGACAAACAATTGCAAAAGGAAAACTAATGAAAAGCCACTGAATCAGCAAATGCAGAATACAGTAAAAGCATGCTTTCGCTGTGGATCCCCACAACATCTTGCAAGCTACAC
>NW_020664597.1:150441-169693 GCF_002925995.2 Terrapene triunguis | reverse complement strand
CCCTACATTTGTACCCTAAGGTTCAAAGTGAGGATACAGCCTTGACAGTACCAGTCCAGTTTCTTTGTCTTTCATGCCCTTTCTATCAACATTCATTGCTATAAGTTACTGTAATGTATGATCTATCATCCGCTTTCCATCAATTGGACTTGCAATCAGGGTAGGCCTGTGTTACGTTCTGGGGTGCAACTCAGACCAGTGAGGAGTTGTGTCACTGCCCCCCCGTACCCCTGAAATGCTCTGGGGCCCTGGTTCTCTTGTCTGGATGCTTCCAGCCAGCAGACAAGCAGGCCCTGAGTATCTGTGTGCAATGCAGCCCTGCTTCAGCACTCTGACCCCAGCAGCCTGCCTGCCACACACCAGCCCCGCTCTAGTCTAGTTATCTTTTGTAGAAGTGACTCCACCACATTTCCAGTCCCAAATTTCCGCCCAAACGATGTCCTCTGCCATGTCCAGCCCTCTCCTGGACCATTCAGCGAGACATTAAGGTTCATTTGTTCCTTTATCAATACAATACCCAGCAGCTTCCCACATGAAGTTAACATTCACTTTAAATCAAACACAATGCTGGGTTGGTTTAGACTGGAAGTACAGGAAGTTTATTAACACAAGGAGATCGGACTGTAAGTGATTTCCGGTAGAAAGGATAGAGTTAGAAATGTTACAAGCAAATAAAAGTGAAAAATGCTTTCGAGGGGCTAAGACTTAAGAAAACAAGCTGTGGACTTTGTTCAAGGCAGTTTCCTCACCAATCTAACACCCAGCAAGATGGCTGATCGCCCCTCTGGTCGGGATCTCCCACAAAGTCCAGTCAATGGTGAAAGGTAACTTGGAGTTTTTTGCCCCTTTCTTTTGTAGTCCAGTGAACCTCTGAAATGGATTCTTCTGAAGACTACCGCCAAAGTAAAGTTCATTCAAGCAGTGAGGAAGGCAACATGGAGTCTCCAGGTGAAGGAAGTTGCATGCTGGTTTCTCCCCTCCTGGTGTTGGCTAAAATGCAAATTGATCTGTTTCCTGCAATCTCCTCCCCCTCTGGCTTGATGGTCCTGTTCACCTACTATGTAAATTGCATTCCCATTGTCTCTTAATGTGCCTTGGAAATACCTCTTCAAGGTGGCAGAACCACATTCCTTTGTCTAGCGTGGGGTAACTTTAAAAAAATTAAAACTTTAGAACCCAAGTGTCACAACAGACCTATCATAGGCCTTGTCCATAGGCGCTGACTCCTTGGGTGTTCCAGGGCTGGAGCACCCACGGAAAAAAATTAGTGTCTGTGTGTGCTCTGCACCCACCGGCAGCCACCTCCTCCCCCCACCCCCCAATTCCTCCCACCTGCCAGCAGTCCCGCCGATCAGCGCCTCCCCCTCCCTCCCAGCACCACCCACCCATCACAATCAGCTGTTCAGCGGCACGCAGGAGGTGCTGGGAGGTGGGGGAGAAGCGGAGATGGGGCATGCTCAGGGGAGGGGAGGGACTGGGTAGAAAGAGGGGTGGAAACGGTGGGGGTTAGGGGGAAGGGTGGAGTGGGGGTGGGGCCTAGAGTGGAGCGGGGGTTGAGCACTCCCAGGGCAAGGAAGAAGCTGGCACCTGTGGCCTTGTCTACACAGGAAAGTTGCACTGCTATAAACTAAAGTGTGATTTTAAGTCAATATAGTTAAACCTGTGTAAACTCTTGTGTGGACGCTCTTGTTCCAATTTAAGCGTGACTCTTTTGGTTTATCTTAGGGCACGTCTTCACTACCCGCCGGATCGGTGGGTAGCAATCGATCTATTGGGGATCGACTTATCGCGTCTAGTGAAGATGCGATAAAATCGATCCCCGATGGCTCTGCCGTCGACTCCGGAAATCCACAGCGGCAAGAGGCGGAAGCGGAGTCGACGGCGGCGCGGCAGCGGTCGACTTGCCGCCGTCCTCACAGCCAGGTAAGTCGACCTAAAATACGCAACTTCAGCTACGCTATTCACGTAGCTGAAGTTGCGTATCTTAGGTCGAACCCCCCCCCCCATAGTGTAGACCTAGCCTTAAATTGATTGGCAACAGGTTTAATCCAAACCAAAATAAGAGCATCTACACAAGGGTTTGCACAGGTTTAACTAAACTGGTTTAAAAATGATTTAAGTTAAACTGCTGCAATTTTGCCCTGTGGACAAGGCCTTCCTCTAAGTGTGTTACATCTGTAGCATGTTTCTAGGCAATATGTGAATAATAAAAATATCAACAATTGCACTTGCCCCCCTAGTCCCTCTACCTTCCTGCTCCCACTTGACCCCCTCCTCCTGCTCCCACTTGACCCAACCCTCTCCCTATTTCCTCTAGTCTTTTCTTTCAACACCCCACCCCCCATTCCGTTACCCCAAACTAAGCCCCTCTCACAACACCATCTCCTGGCTGATGCTCCAACTCCACCACTGTACTCAGTGCCAGCCCTAGACCAACTGGCGCTGCAGGTGAGGAGCGTCTTCAGCGCCCCCCCCTCCCCATTTGCTAAACTTTTGAATACCTTTGTTGTTATATCTCACTGACTGGTGACACCCCGCCCCTTATGTATCTGCCAGGGCCTGGCTGACAACATTCTAGGAGGTTTGAGGAAAATGTGATTCGCAGAAAATTCAGAAGGTTCCACGAGATTCTACAAAGCTCCAGAACATTTCAGGAGGTTAGTGAGCAATGAATCCACATTCGGAATTCCTGAAACATGTTACTTCCAACATTCTATTTTCCCTTTTGTTGCTAACAACAAAAACAGCCCCCTGGTCCCAGTGCCCCCCAAGCCCAGCACCCCAGGCGGTTGCCTGGGTTGCCTGCCCCTAAATCCAGCCCTGGCAGTACTCCTTGTTTCCAGGCTGTCATTCCAGATCCCTGCTCCAGTCACCGCTACCCTCCCCACTCCCTCCTGATCCACGCAATCCCCCACCCACCCCTTCCCTCATGCAGCCAGGTAGATTTTATCTTTTAGCAGTAAATCCAGGAAAGAGGCGGCTCATGTATGTGTCCTTGGTGTAGAATGAGCCTCCATTCTCCTGCACCATCTTGTCAATTATTGCAATCAGCTCAGACACCTGGGCATCTCGTTCTGCTCCTCTTGCTCTGTTATTAAACGCGCAGCATCGGTTCCCACACTCTTTGATCAGCTTCTGAAGCTCTATGTCACATGTATCTATGTATTCATGCAGTGCACGACCACCTAAATCCTCTTTCCGGGTGAGTAAGATGATCATGTATCTTGTTGTCTTCACTCCAAAATTACTTTTTATTTGTTTAACTATTTCCTCCTCTTCTCTTATGAAACGGCTCAGCTGTTTCACCAGAACTATAGCGTGGGGCCCAGGGAAGGAGAGGGAAACACCACGTCTGATCTCTTGGAAGGTCACTTCTAAAGGGTCATAGGTGCTAAAAAGGCCAGGAGTGTCGACAACTAGAATCTTCCTCCCCATCCAGGTCCTGCTCCCTGTAGCACATTTCCTAGTTACTGAACATGGTCCCAGTTCGGACTCAAACACTTCCTCTCCAAGGATGGAGTTCCCTGTTGCACTTATCCCAGCTCCACATCGACCAACAAGGACGATTCTCAGTTCCGGCTCCCCTATGTATCCGTCACCGCACCCTGGGGCTGTTGGGTACAAGTCACAGAGGTTGAATACGTCATTCACAGTCAGTAACACAGCTGAGGTTTCGGTGTGTGTGTCCTGAATCAGCTGCAGAACTAGTTCCCATCCCTCCTTCCCTGCTGTGGTGCTAGGACTGTGTGGTCCCTGCAGATCAGTTTGCAGTCACTGGCAGAGTCCAGGCCCCGCAGGTTCACGGGGAGGCTTGAGTTAGACAAACTCAGACCTCAATGGGAACCACCCTGCAGTCAGCACTTCTCTATACAGCTTGGAATAGCCTTCATCCCTAGATTGTAGGCTCCCCTTGCTAAGGGAAGTCTCTGGTGGCCTGTTCCCCTCCTATGGTGTCCCCTTCTGGTGTCAGTCCAGGAGAGCCCTCCTTTTCTCTGGGATTGCCATGTTGGGTGGCTGCCCTCCTCCTCTTCTAGGCTTTGGGGTTGCCTGGAACAAGCTGCTGCTCCCCAAGTCTAAAACATTCCTCTTGAGGAGCCCAAGGCAGTCAGAGGCAGATTAAGGTTTTGTGGGGCTCTGGGCCAGAGGAAGTGGGGGGCCCCCTCCCCACCCCTTCTGCCTGCAGTCCTGTCCCCATTCCGCCCCTTCCGTCTGTGGCCCTGCCCATAGTCCCACCCCATTCTGCCCCTTTTCCCCCATGGCCCTGCCCCATTCCACCCACTGTCCCACCTGATTCCACACACCCCCACTGCTGCCCCCATTTTCTCCTTTCTGCTCCCCCCACCACTGTGACCCCAAGACCAGAGAAGCTCAGTCCCCCCTGCCAGGGCCCCGGCACCTCAGTGGGGAGTGAGAGCTCCCCCAGTCCTAAGGCCACAGCAGGGAGCCAGAGCTCCTCCAGTCCCAGGGCCACAGTGGGGGTCTGGGCGCTGGAGCTTCCCCCACCACCCCGCGCTTCTGCGGGGGACAAGGCTCTGGGTGCTGGAGCTTCTCCCGCCCTGCCCACCTGGTGCTTCTGCCCTGCCCTGTCTGCCTGGCGCTGCTGGCAGGGAGTGGGGTCGGGGCACGAAGATTTCCCTTTCCCTGCCCCACCCGGGCGCTTGTCTGCTAGGGGCAGGGCGCCCATTTTTCTGAGGGCCCCCAATCAGCCGTGGCCCCTGGGCACAGGCCCTGTGGGTCCATTGGCTGATCCACCAGTGACAGCAGTGGGTCAGGATTGAGGGACATTGGCATAGCTGTTTGTGTGAGGGGAGCCCAGGGCTGGAGTAGCAAGAAGTGTTGTGGGTGGGGTTGAGGGGCAGATTTTGTGTGTGTGTGTGTGTGTGTGTGTGTGTGGAGAGAGCCCAGGGGGTGTTCCCGGCTCCATACCCCAGGCCCCAACCCGACCCCTTCCCCCAAGCTCCCACCCCGTCCCACCTCTTCCCACCCAGTTTCACCCCCTCTCCTGAGTGTGCCCCCGTCCCCGCTCCTTCCCCTCCCACCCCCCAGCGCCTGCTGCACTCTGTGAAACAGCTCATCGTGGTGGGCGGTAGGTGCTGGGAGGGAGGGGGAGGAGTTGATCAGCAGGGCAGTGGGCTGCAGGAGTCACTGGGGGAAGAGGGGAGCTGGCTGCCGGTGGGTGCTAAGCACCCACTAATTTTTTTTCATGGGTGCTCCAGCCCTGGAGCACCCACAGAGTCAGCACCTGTGGTTATGTCATTTTAAGACACAAACCCCTTCTGTGACTGTGGAATTACTGGTGCAGGGGCCCCATGGTGCCCTTCCAGAACGTGAAAGCTTCACTGGCACAGTGTAAAGGTGACTAGACCTTTGAAATGCAGAGTTAAAGTGACACTTCCCACACCACACAGCCCCACAGCCTCCCCTCTGCCCCTTTGCTCCTGGCTCTGAGGGGTCGGTCAGGGAGACCGCAGTACCTCTCCCCTCCCTCAGCCTGTTACTCCAGCGTTGTGTCAGCCAGCTAGCAGCAAGTACTCCCGAGCCAGCGGTGATACACAGAGCACACTGAGGCGCTACGGGACGTGTGAGTCCTGGTCTGGTCAGTGGTGGCCACAGAGAAAATCCCCAGTTTGGCCACGGACAGGACAGGTGCTGTGAAGTTTCCAGTTCCTCTCGGCATCCCTCTGGGAGCAGCTAAGGCTGCGTCTCCTGCTCTGGAAGGGCAGGAGGAGCACAGGGCAGCGCTGAGTTCCTGCAACCTTAACTCCACATTAACAAAGTTTGTGTGTGTGAATTTAGCAAAGCACGCATGGCTCAGCAAGGACAATGGGCCTAATGCCAAGGGTGAGAGTTCAAAATGTGAGATATTGTTCCCCAAATCACAAATCCAAAAAACCAGCAATTTTTAGAAATGGGAAAACTGGCTATTTTTACCTTCTCGTAGCTTAACCATGGGTTTTGCTCAAATTTTGTAAAAATATTCACTGTGGGGCACAGGCTAAATATGTGCTATTTCAGCCCAAAATTATAGGTTTCAAAAAATGGTGTGGATGTGAAAAGTAGGACAATGTGAAATGGACATTGTTTCACAACTTTTACTCTAGCAGATGCTAGCTGCACATACACAAGATTCCCCGAAAATGTGGTGCATAGATACTACTGGAGTGGGCACCCTGAAAACATCTGTGATCCCGCACATGGACAGACACTTTACCTTCAAAATAAACCTGAAGGGGATTTACTCCTTCTCAGACACACCAGACTGATCTCACTGGAGCTTGCAGATCTCTCATCAGCAGGTTCAGCATAAACAGCAGCAATTCACATGCAAAACCTTTGTTAACATGGAGCTAATGATGTAGGTGCTCGGCCCTGCCCTGTGCTCCTCAAACTCTTCCAGAGCATGAATTTAATTCCCAAAACTCACACATGGCAAACCAGGAAATGCAAAGTTAAGGTGATATTTCCAACACAACCTTAACTCTTCCCCAGTTGGATTACCAACAGGAATTGGGAACATAATAGCAGCAGAATACGGACCCTGGACTTCAGAAAAGCAGACTTTGACTCCCCTCAGGGAACAGATGGGCAGGATCCCCTGGGAGAATAACATGAGGGGGAAAGGGGTCCAGGAGAGCTGGTTGTATTTTAAAGAATCCTTATTGAGGTTGCAGGGGGGAAAAAATCCCTATGTGTAGAAAGAAAAGTAAATATGGCAGGCGACCAGCTTGGCTTAACAGTGAAATCCGTGCTGATCTTAAACGCAAAAAAGAAGCTTACAAGAAGTGGAAGATTGGACAAATGACCAGGGAGGAGTATAAAAATATTGCTCAGGCATGCAGGAGTGAAATCAGGAAGGCCAAATCACACTTGGAGTTGCAGCCAGCAAGAGATGTTAAGAGTAACAAGAAGGGTTTCTTCAGGTATGTTAGCAACAAGAAGAAAGCCAAGGAAAGTGTGGGCCCCTTACTGAATGAGGGAGGCAACCTAGTGACCGAGGATGTGGAAAAAGCTAATGTACTCAATGATTTTTTTGCCTCTGTCTTCACGAACAAGGTCAGCTCCCAGACTGCTGCACTGGGCAGCACAATATGGGGAGAAGGTGACCAGCCCTCTGTGGAGAAAGAAGTGATCTGGGACTATTTGAAAAACTGGACGAGCACAAGTCCATGGGGCCGGATGCGCTGCATCCGAGGGTGCTAAAGGAGTTGGCGGATGTGATTGCAGAGCCATTGGCCATTATCTTTGAAAACTCATGGCGATCGGGGGAGGTCCCAGATAACTGGGAAAAGGCTAATGTAGTGCCCATCTTTAAAAAAGGGAAGGAGGAGGATCCGGGGAACTACAGGCCAGTCAGCCTCACCTCAGTCCCTGGAAAAATCATGGAGCAGGTCCTCAAGGAATCAATTCTGAAGCACTTAGAGGAGAGGAAAGTGATCAGGAACAGTCAGCATGGATTCACCAAGGGCAAGTCATGCCTGACTAACCTAATTGCCTTCTATGACAAGATAACTGGCTCTGTGGATGAGGGGAAAGCAGTGGATGTGTTATTCCTTGACTTTAGCAAAGCTTTTGATACAGTCTCCCACAGTATTCTTGCCACCAAATTAAAGAAGTATGGGCTGGATGAATGGACTATAAGGTGGATAGAGAGCTGGCTAGATCGTCGGGCTCAAGGGATAGTGATCAACAGCTCCTTGTCTAGTTGGCAGCTGGTTTCAAGCGGAGTGCCCCAAGGGTCAGTCCTGGGGCCGGTTTTGTTCAATATCTTCATTAATGATCTGGAGGATGGTGTGGACTGCACCCGCAGCAAGTTTGCAGATGACACTAAACTGGGAGGAGTGGTAGATACGCTGGAGGGTAGGGATAGGATACAGAGGGACCTAGACAAATTAGAGGATTGGGCCAAAAGAAACCTGATGAGGTTCAACAAGGACAAGTGCAGAGTCCTGCACTTAGGACGGAAGAATCCTATTCACTGTTACAGACTA
Organism: Terrapene triunguis; assembly: GCF_002925995.2. NCBI lineage: Eukaryota > Metazoa > Chordata > Testudines > Emydidae > Terrapene > Terrapene triunguis. The sequence continues at coordinate 161,705 of NW_020664597.1, read as the reverse complement.
GGGACCGAATGGCTAGGAAGCAGTTCTGCAGAAAAGGACCTAGGGGTTACAGTGGATGAGAAGCTGGACATGAGTCAACAGTGTGCCCTTGTTCCCAAGAAGGCTAATGGCATTTTGGGCTGTATAAGTAGGGGCATTGCCAGCAGATCGAGGGACGTGATCGTTCCCCTTTATTCGACATTGGTGAGGCCTCATCCAGAGTACTGTGTCCAGTTTTGGGCCCCACACTACAAGAAGGATGTGGAAAAATTGGAAAGAGTCCAGCGGAGGGCAACAAAAATGATTAGGGGTCTGGAGCACATGACTTATGAGGAGAGGCTGAGGGAACTGGGATTGTTTAGTCTGCAGAAGAGAAGAATAAGGGGGGATTTGGTAGTTGCTTTCAACTATCTGAAAGGGGGTTCCAAAGACTCATAGACTCATAGACTTTAAGGTCAGAAGGGACCAATATGGTCATCTAGTCTGACCTCCCGCATGATGCAGGCCACAAAAGCTGACCCCCCCACTTTCCCTTAACTCTGCTGTTGAAGTCTCCAGATCGTGATCTAAAGACTTCAAGTTGCAGAGAATCTTCCAGCTTGCGACCCCTGCCCTATGCTGCGGAGGAAGGCGAAAAACCTCCAGGGCCTCTGCCAATCTACCCTGGAGGAAAATTCCTTCCCGACCCCAAATATGGCGATCAGCAGAACCCCGAGCATACAGGCAAGATTCTCTAGCCAGACCCTCAGATTCTCTAGCCAGACCCCCAAAGAGGATGGAGCTAGACTGTTCTCAGTGGTACCTGATGACAGAACAAGGAGTAATGGTCTCAAGTTGCAGTGGGGGAGGTTTAGGTTGGATATTAGGAAAAACTTTTTCAGTAGAAGGGTGGTGAAGCACTGGAATGGGTTACCTAGGGAGGAGGTGGAATCTCCTTCCTTAGAGGTTTTTAAGGTCAGGCTTGACAAAGCCCTGGCTGGGATGATTTAGTTGGGAATTGGTCCTGCTTTGAGCAGGGGGTTGGACTAGATGACTTCCTGAGGTCCCTTCCAACCCTTATATTCTATGATTCTATTCCCTAACAAAACCTGTCATTGTCTCTGTGCCCAGCATCACTCCGGATTAGAACTCCTATTCCTACAGTTCAACAGATCCTCTCTGTGACGAAGTGGTGGGTTTTCTTGTTTTCTGTGGAGTTTCAATGGTTTGCATGTGGAGCGGGTGGGACTCAGTTTCCCTGGGTGTTACTGGTTTAACGAGGTGAGGGGAGAGGGAGTTTGTTTTGTAGAGGACCAGAGAGAGGACTTGGGAACCCAGCCGATGGCCTGGAGGATGGATACCCCAGCGACCGGTGACCTGGCGACCTGGTGACCCGGAGGCCCAGCTGAGGAGATGCAGCCGGTTCTGGCTAGTGGGCGGACAATGGGCTGCAGAGTGAGGACCCAGTGACCTGACCAGCCGGTTCCAGCCAGAGGGAGAAGCAGGAGAGGAGGCCCCGGTTTACGACCCTGTTTACCTGGAGAGAAGACAATGGACAGAGGCGGGACCTGGGGCCGGGGATCTCAGATGCTCAGCTGGGAAGCAAGGGGGCTCTGGGCTGGAGAGGAGGAGCAGGCAGGGCCCACCTGGATGCAGAGAGACTGGGATGTGCTGGGCTGAGGGAGGCCAGGCCTGAGGCCCTGAGAGTTTCCTGTGCTGTGTTCAACTCTCAATAAATCCTCCTGTTTTATGCTGGCTGAGAGTCACTCCGGTCTAGAGAACAGGGTTGCATCAACCCCTTCGGGGGGTGGAGGCCCCGGGGGTCTAGAGCGAGTGGACTCCCTGAGGGGGCCCATGGCAGAGACAGACGTGCTAAGGCTCAGAGAGGTGTGGCTCCAGGAGGTGGAGGGGCCTGACCCCGAGAGAGAGTGGACCCCCGAGAAGGGCTGTCGCACTAAAAGGGGCACCCCCCACGGACCGCACGGGGCCAAAAGTGGGCACAATCTGTGAGTCCGTGACACTCTCTATGCACTGGGTCTGGGGCATTAGTCACCAAACCACCCAGTCCATGCATAGGAACCAGCTTTGGTATTTAACTGGATGCTGAGATTTATTTCTTTGGGCATAAGCTTTCGTGGGTAAAAAAAACCACTTCAGGTGCATAGAGTGAAAGTTACAGATGCAGGCATTATATACTGACACATGGAGAGCAGGGAGTTACTTCGCAAGTGGACAACCAGTGTTGACAGGGCCAATTTGATCAGGGTGGATGTGGTCCACTCCCAATAATAGATGAGGAGGTGTCAATTCCAGGAGAGGCAAAGCTGCTTTTGTAGTGAGACAGCCACTCCCAGTCCCTATTCAAGCCCAGATTAATGGTGTTAAATTTGCAAATGAAATTTAGTTCTGTTGTTTCTCTTTGAAGTCTGTTTCTGAAGTTTTTTTGTTCAAGTTTAGCTACTTTTAAATCTGTTATAGAATGACCAGGGAGATTGAAGTGTTCTCCTACTGGCTTTTGTATGTTACCATTCCTGATGTCCGATTTGTGTCCATTTATTCTTTTGCGGAGGGACTGTCCAGTTTGGCCAATGTACATGGCAGAGGGGCATTGCTGGCACATGATTGCATATATCACATTAGTAGATGTGCAGGTGAATGATCCTCTGATGGTGTGGCTGATGTGGTTGGGTCCTACTATGGTGTCGCTAGAGTAGAGTAGCCAACAAGGTTTGCTACAGGGATTGGTTCCTGGGTTGGTGTTTCTGTGGTGTGGTGTGTGGTTGCTGGTGAGTATTTGCTTCAGATTGAGGGAATGTCTGTAAGTGAGGACTGGCCTGTCTCCCAAGATCTGTGAGAGTGAGGGATCATTCTTCAGGATAGGTTGTAGATCCTTGATGATGCGCTGGAGAGGTTTTAGTTGGGGGCTGTAGGTGATGGCCAGTGGCGTTCTGTTACTTTCTTTGTTGGGCCTGTCCTGTAGTAGGTGACTTCTGGGTACACTTCTGGCTCTGTCAATCTGTTTCTTCACTTCAGCAGGTGGGTATTGTAGTTTTAAGAATGCTTGATAGAAATCCTGTAGGTGTTTGTCTCTGTCTGAAGGATTGGAGCAAATGCCGTTGTAACTTAGAGCTTGATGGAGATAATGGATCATATGATGTGGTCTAGACAAGTCAGCGGGACCGCTATCGGTACCCGCATGGCCCCACAGTATGCCAACATTTTTATGGCCGACTTAGAACAACGCTTCCTTAGCTCTCGTCCCCTAATGCCCCTACTCTCCTTGTGCCACACTGATGACATTTTCATCATCTGGACCCATGGGAAGGAGGCCCTTGAGGAATTCCACCAGGATTTCAACAATTTCCACCCCACCATCAACTTCAGCCTGGACCAGTCTACACAAGAGTCCACTTCCTAGACACTACAGTGCTAATAAGTGATGGTCACATAAGCACCACCCTATACCGGAAACCTACTGACCGCTGTACTTACCTACATGCCTCCAGCTTTCATCCAGACCACATCACACGATCCATTGTCTACAGCCAAGCCCTAAGATACAACCACATTTGCTCCAATCCCTCAGACAGAGACAAACACCTACAGAATCTATTGTTTACAAAATTTCCACCCAGAAGCAGAAACAATGCCATGTGACTTGGGTTGCCAGTCACAAGTTACAGATACTGAATACTGACTAGTCAGAATGAACTGCTTGAAAACAACTAATGAGCTGAGAACCGTTTATCCAAACTGATCAGTGAATACTTATGAATGGTTATTTTTATGAACAGATTCTGATGTCTGTAAATGATTCCTTAATAGAAGTAAGGTCGACATTTACCACCAGATTGACAACAATATCACAATATAATACATCAACCCCAGCTTATTCCAACTCTTAGTCCGGAAGAGATCTAATAGCTGTAGCCAGAATTTTTAATGGAACCAACACACAATGTTCATAAAAAACAAATGCTAAGAGCTGCATTTACTCATGCTTTGTATGCATCCGCTGTAGGGTGTGAAAGTACAAGGTCGACTAAGAAGCTGATACGAATGTAAACTTCTGTGCAGAAAAAATTAGGAGGTTAAAGTGTTACAAAGCACTGAAACTCCATTCATCACTATTGAAAAAGTGGCAAAGTGACAAGAGAAGGAGAAAGTAAAGTAAGTCAATCGTTATTGAAACCAGCGTTTCATATTTGAAAACATATATGTGAATGGTTTTAAAACAGGGTCTGTTATAGTAACACCCTCATCAGCTCTTTCCCTGACTTCACGTAGGTGTTCCTGGTAGCAGCTATTTATTTCCTCTAAATCTTTTTCCAGTTTCTGTTTCATGGCCTCCTGCTTTTGTTTCAAAGTGATTTTATCATGTGAGCTTCCTTTCTTTAATTCCTCATCTATTTTTTTACATTCCTCATCATGCTGAGTTGTCACTTCTCTTTTTTTTCTTTCCATCACTTCCTTATAGGGTTCTCTGAGCATCTTGATTTTTTCTTGAAGTTTCTTCTGAGCATATTCATACATGTCATTAGTATAATGTGAGCCTCCATTCTGGTAAACCATCTTATCAATCATTTCAATCAGCTCTGAAATCTGGGCTTCCTGCTCCTGTCCTTTCGCTTTGTTGTTGAAAGCGCAGCATCGATTCCCGCACTTTTCCATCAATATCTGAAGATCTTTGTCATTTAAACTTTTAAGATAATCATTTAATGACTGATCACCGAAGTCATCTTTTCTGGTGACCAAGAAGACCATGTACTCCACAGCTTTTCCCCCCAAAATTTAATGTATTCATTCAACTGTTTTTTTTTTATCTTATTCAGTGAAACGACCCAGTTGCATCACCAGAACTATAGCATGGGGTCCTGGGGAGGAGACTACCACACAACGCCCTATTTCTTTCATAGTTTCTATTAAAGGAATTTTTGTGTCGAAAAGACCAGGCGTATCAATGACTGCAATGTCCCTGCCGTTCCAATCCCTTCTCTTCTTATTACATTTCACTGTTACTGATTGTGCTGAGATTTTAGACTCAAACAGTTTCTCACCAAAGATGGTGTTTCCTGTTGCACTTTTCCCAGCTCCAGTTTTACCAACAAGAACAATCCATAGTTCGGATTTCTCAGTGCACTGGCTGGCAGCTCTTGGGCCTGGAAGAAGTAAGTTTGACAATCTCATGGTAAAGATAATAAAGTAACAATGCGTGAGTTTGGGGAATTTCCCTTTCTGTAATTATAACTGTTGTAAGGCCTTAGTTAACTGGCATGGAAACATTTTGCATTTTGGAAAGGAGCAGTAAAGTGACAACCTGTCACCTTTGGAGGCCTCGGTTCAGATTTGAGTGAGTTCTAAGCACCCAGCAGGCTTTGTGCTGGAGGGGGCCAGCGCAGGGATCAGGTGTTGTTTCTGGGAGGGAAGCTGGTCTGGATCCTTATGTTCTGTTTTGGAATCACTGCTCACGGTGTGGTGTTGCCACCAGATCTCATTAGCTCCCTGTGCAGCCTCTACCACATGCAGAGAGGAGCAGGGGTCACCAGGAGCCAGTCCAGGAAGGTGGGAGCAGCAGAAAGAGCCCGGGGCAGACTAGAGAATGGGCTCCTTGTTTAGCAGAAGATGCCCAAGGAGTTTAATTTGGACCTGACTGCCAGAGAAGTGGAGCACTCCCAGATCCCCCTGACTTCAGCTGGAGATTTGGGTGCTCAGCACCTCTACAAATCAGCCCCTTTGTTTCATTTTTTTGGGTGATGAGGTTGAAAGAAAGAAAGAAAGCAAGAAAGACAGCATGATGGATAGGGATGTTTTCACTGAATGAACATGTGCAAGGTAACAGGCGGCCCCTGGATACGTCAAAGGGTGGCACCCTGGTACGTCAGGAGCAATACGTAACTTGTTCGTATCTGTGTATAAAAATGTATCTCAGAGGAAGTATCTTTGTCCAGCCTAGGGGGCAGTGGAAAGTCCCACCACTGACTGAGCTGTGTCCCTTTGTCGGGGGCCCTCATGTACTAGCAGAACTGTAGACATCTGATCCAGGGAGCTAGAGACTGTGCTTTGGCAATAAACCTGGCTGGATGCCTTTGTACCTTATCTGATTTTGTGGTCATTGGGGGTTCTCTCGGGATCTGCTGTACCAGCGATCTGTGCAGAGCCGGGGCAGCACACAGAGGGAACACGCACACAGCCAAATGGGATTATCAACATTTGACAGAGTAGAGCACCACACCGGTGACGTCTGACGACAATACTGATTGCTAATGAAACAAGCAGTGATGCTGTTGTGAAACAAGGGCACAAGACAGGAGCACCGGAACTTCCCTAGTAGTGGGGAAGCCACCGGTGCCTGAACTGTGGCTCCACCCCCACCACCTCTTCCCCTGAGGCCCCATCCTCACTCTGCCTCTTTCCTCGAGGCCCTGCCTTTAAAGTAATAGGGCCATGGCCCCCTGCCCCCTGTAGTAAGAGGAGGCCCTGAGATATAAACCTTGGTATCAGAGGCCCAGGATGAGGCCTAAGACCTGAACTAAAGTAATGGTCAAGACTTTGCTAACATAAAGCAAAGTTAAGCTGTGAGCCAAAGGCAGGCCCTGCTCACAGAAGCTGGCAAGGAAAGGGCTGATGCTGCAAGAAGAGACATACCTAAAAGGTACTGAACACCAGATATCAGAACACTGCATACTTGTACATTCCACACAGATAACAAGGAACAAGCTGACCCATCCCAATGACAGGGCCAAAAAGGATAATATGATGGATAGAGTTGTTTTGTTCAAACCAACATGTACAAGGTGAGAGGCAGCACCTTGCTGTGTAGAGGGGTTGTACCTCAATACATCAGGAGTGATGTGTAACTTGTTTATACCTGTGTATAAGAATGCATCCCTGAGTGGATATCTTTGTCCAGCCTAGGGGGCAGTGGAAAGTCCCGTCACTGACTGAGCTGAGTCCATTGTCAGAGAGCACATAAGTACTGGCTAGCCGCACCTTAGCAGCACCTTGGACTTTGTTTGCCACGGAAAGCTGGAGACTGTGTTTCTCTTTAACAATAAACCTGGCCGAGGTGCCTTCATACCTTACTAGAGTCTGTGGTCATTGGGGGTTCTCTTGGGATCCGCTGTGTCAGCGATCTGCGCAGAGCTGGGGCAGCACCCAGAGGGAACACACGCACGCAGCCGAGTGATATCAACATTGAACAGAGCAGAGCACCACACCGGGAGCATCTGATGACACCCCCCATCCCGTCCCGGCACCCCGGCAGAAGATTGCAGATCTCTTTGAGCCCCAAACCATTGTGAGATCCTAGCGTGAGGCTGAGGCTCCACCAATAGATCCCACAAAGTTGGACTTCACCATTTTCTGAGGAGTGGAAGGATCGCCTGAGGAAGAAACTTTGTGAAAGATCTAAGGTATTCTCACTGCATGAGTGGGATGTGCAAAAGGAGTGGAACACAACATCAGACTACAAGACTCACAACCCTTCAGGGAGAGATCTAGGAAGACTGCACTCCCAGAGATGGAAGATGTGCAGCAGCATCTCCAGGAGCTGATTGTAATGTCATCATTGCAGAATCCTGCAGCCCATATGCCTCCCCCATGGTGGTAATCTGTTAGATTAGTGAGCAAACCCAGATGTGTTTTGACCTCCGCACCCTAAACAGGCACACTGTAAAAAGCAACAGAGGGTCCTGTGGCACCTTTAAGACTAACAGATGTATTGAAGCATAAGCTTTCGTGGATGAATGCCCACTTCGTCACCCATGAAAGCTTATGCTCCAATACATCTGTTAGTCTTAAAAGTGCCACAGGACCCTCTGTTGCTTTTTACAGATCTAGACTAACACGGCTACCCCTCTGATACTAGGCACACTGTAGTTGACCAGCACATCAAGCCTGGGAAACAAGCAGGAAGAATTGGAAGTCCTGGCACAGTCAAGGAACTATGATGTCATTGGAATAACAGAGACTTGGTGGGATAACTCACATGACTGGAGCACTGTCATGGATGGGTATAAACTGTTCAGGAAGGACAGGTACGGGAGAAAAGGTGGAGGAGTTGCACTGTATGTAAGAGAGCAGTATGATTGCTCAGAGCTCCGGTATGAAACTGGAGAAAAGTCTGTTGAGTCTTTGGGTTAAGTTTAGAGGTGAGAGCAAAAAGGGTAATATCGTGGTATGCGTGTGCTATAGACCACCAGACCAGGAGGATGAGGTAGACGAGGCTTTCTTCGGACAGTTAACTGAAGTTTCCAGATCACAGGTCCTGGTTCTCATGAGGGACTTCAATCACCCTGACATCTGCTGGGAGAGCAATACAGCAGTACACAGACAATCCAGGAAGTTTCTGGAGAGTGTTGGGGACAATTTCCTGGTACAAGTGCTGGAGGAACCAACTAGGGGCAGAGCTCTTCTTGACCTGCTGCTCACAAACAGGGAAGAATTGGTAGGGGACGTAGAACTGGGTGGCAAACTAGGCAGCAGTGACCATGAGATGGTTGTGTTTGTAGTAAGAGGAGGCCCTGAGATATAAACCTTGGTATCAGAGGCCCAGTATGAGGCCTAAGGCCTGAACTAAAGTAATGGTCAAGACTTTGCTAACATAAAGCAAAGTGAAGCTGTGAGCCAGAGGCAGGCCCTGCTCACAGACGCTGGCAAGGAAAGGGCTGATGCTGCAAAAAGATACATACCTAAAAGGTACTGAACACCAGATATCAGAACATTCACTATACTGGAACATTCCACAGATAACATGGAACAGGCCGACCCATCCCAATGACAGGACCAAAAGGGTAATATGATGGATAGAGTTGTTTTGTTCAAACCAACATGTACAAGGTGAAAGGCGGCACCTTACTACGTAGAGGGGTTGTACCTTGCTACATAGAGAGGTTGCACCTCAATACGTCAGGAGTGATGTGTAACTTGTTTGTACCTGTGTATAAGAATGCATCCCTGAGTGGATATCTTTGTCCAGCCTAGGGGGCAGTGGAAAGTCCCGCCACTGACTGAGCTGAGTCCATTGTCAGGGAGCACATATGTCCTGGCTAGCCGCACCTTAGCAGCACCTTGGACTTCGTTTGCCAGGGAGCTGGAGACTGTGTATCTCTAAAGGCAATAAACCTGGCTGACGTGCCTTCGTACCTTACTAGAGTCTGTGGTCATTGGGGGTTCTCTCGGGGTCTGCTGTGTCAGCGATCTGCGCAGAGCTGGGGCAGCACACAGAGGGAACACACGCACGCAGCCGATTGATATGAACATTGAACAGAGCAGAGCACCACACCGGGAGCGTCTGACAACAGCGTTCAGGATCCTGACAAAAGGAAGAAAGGAAAGTAGCAAAACACGGACCCTGGACTTCAGAAAAGCAGACTTAGACTCCCTTAGGGAACTGATGGGCAGGGTCCCCAGGAGGCTAACATGTGGGGGAAAGGGGTCCAGGAGAGCTGGCTGTATTTTAAAGAAGCCTTATTGAGGGCGAAGGAACAAACCATCCCAATGTGCAGAAAGAATAACAAATATGGCAGGCGACCAGCTTGGCTCAACAGTGAAACCTTTGGTGAGCTTAAACTCAAAAAGGAAGCTTACAAGAAGTGGAAACTTGGACAGATGACTAGGGAGGAGTATAAAAATATTGCTCAAGCACGCAGGGGTGTAATCAGGAAGGCCAAAACACAATTGGAGTTGCAGCTAGCAAGGGCTGTGAAGGGTAACAAGAAGGGTTCTACAGGTATGTTAGCAACAAGAAGTTGGTCAGGGAAAGTTTGGGACCCTTACTGAATGAGGGTGTCGGAGAATAACATGATGTGGAAAAAGCTGAAGTGCTCAATGCTTTTTTTGCCTCGGTCTTCAAGACAAGGTCAGCTCCCAGACTGCTGCACCGGGCAACATAGTATGGGGAGGAGGGAGCAGCCGTCAGTGGTGAAAGAACAGGTTAAGGACTATTTAGAAAAGCTGGATATGAACAAGTCCATGGGTCCAGATCTAATGCATCCAAGGGTGCTGAGGGAGTTGGCTGAAATAATTGCAGAGCCATTGGCCATTATCTTTGAAAACTCGTGGCGATCGGGGAAGGTCCCAGACAATAGGAAAAAGGCAAATATAGTGGCCATCTTTAAAAAAAGGGCAAGTCATGCCTGACCAACCTGATTGCCTTCTATGATGAGATAACTGGCTCTGTGGATATGGGGAAAGCAGTGGATGTGATATATCTTGACTTTAGCAAAGCTTTTGATACGGTCTCCCACAGTATTCTTGCCAGCAAGTTAAAAAAGTATGGATTGGATGAATGGACTGTAAGGTGGATAGAAAGCTGGCTAGATCATCGGGCTCAACGGGTAGTGATCAATGGCTCCATGTCTAGTTGGCAGCCGGTATCAAGCGGAGTGCCCCAAGGGTCGGTCCTGGGGCCGGTTTTGTTCAACATCTTTATTAATGATCTGGATGATAGGATTAATTGCACCCTCAGCAAGTTTGCAGATGACACTAAGCTGGGGGGAGAGGTAGATATGCTGGAGGGTAGGGACAGAGTCCAGAGTGACCTAGACAAATTGGAGGATTGGGCCAAAAGAAATCTGATGAGGTTCAACAAGGGCAAGTGCAGAGTCCTGCACTTAGGATGGAAGAATCTGATGCACTGCTACAGGCTGGGGACCGACTGGCTAAGCAGCAGTTCTGCAGAAAAGGACCTGGGGATTACAGTGGGATCATTTCAGCCACCCAGTCCACACATAGGAACCAGCTCGGGTATTTATCTGGAAGCTAGGATTTATTTCTAATTGTATTCATTATTTGAATGGAAGCCGAGCCTGCATTATACACCCAGGATCATTTAGATTCATGCCCTTGATAAGGAATCCCTTACCTGATCCAGTAGCTCCAGGCACTAGAGGGCTGTAGTTAAGGGAATAATACGCAGATTTACTTAAATGTTTACCTTTCTTTAGCATTGAGATACATCTCTCCTCACTTGGGTCACTCACAGCTCCGTCCGCACACACAGCCGACACTCGGAATCTGTAGGGCGTCTCAGGCCTCAGGCCATCAATGTTACAGAACTCTGTTCTCTCTCCTGTCCTTCGTTCCAGCCATTTGCCTTTCCCCTCCTGACTCGTATCTCCTGAATCCTCTTTACATTCCACCTTATACTCCCTTATAATGACTCCATCTTCAATCACTGTTGGACACTCCCAGGTGAGCGCGATGGCTGATGAATCTACAGTAGCTGTTACTGGCTTCCCAGGAGGGCTGGTTGGAGGGAGAGTCTTCACAGGATCACTCACGTCGCTGCTCTCGCTGAGCCCTGG
>NW_020664597.1:107172-147441 GCF_002925995.2 Terrapene triunguis | reverse complement strand
TTTGTGTAAAAAGAAAATGCGATCATTTTTGTCCAGAAAATCCAAAATAAAGTCGAAGTACCGTAAGTGATTAAGAGATCACAAGCAGGTACAGTATAAAAGATGTAATGTTTTGTTCATTGCTTTTTGAAGATCATAACAAGAAACATTTGGATGTGGTAGCAGCATAAGAAGATTTGGCCAAGGCTTCAACCAGAAAATCAAATCTGCCCCCCATGATTGACAGCCGATTTACAGAAAAGGATCTCAACGACGTCTTTACTTTTGAATTTGAAAAGCCCAAATTTGGGCTTTTGGGAAAAGCAAAGAAGAAATCGGCAACGTGCAAGGTGGAAAAGGAAGTGAATGGCGAGCTCAAAACATGTAGCTTCAAGACAAGTGAAGCAAGTGCCGTGAAAAGTTTCAACCTTTGGCGGCATGTAAAACGTAACCATCCTGAAAACTATGCGGCTCTGGTTACAAAAAAGGACCAGGAAGATGAGGCAAAACAGAAAGCTGACGCGGCTAAATGATGTTCATCTGGCTCTTTGAAAACTCCTGGAGAAAAGATTTTTTGCGGAGCTTCATCTGAAAAGAAACCCAAAATTGAGCAAACAAAACTTGACTCATATTTGAAGTCCTCAAAGGTTACAGTCACCATGGATGCCAATACTTTCCGTGAAGGGCTGATGGAAATGGTTTGCTTGAGTTCAACACCGCTCACCACCTTCAGGCTAAAGAACAAAGGATTCCAAAAAATTGCAGGTGAAATGGGTCGGCAGCTTGGCGTTTCGACGGGGTACGATGCAGTTCGTCATTTAGTTGTCAGCACAGCTGAGTCTGGTCGCAAAGAGCTCAAGAAAGCTTTGGAGCAAAAATTGTGCTACCTGAAAATGGATGCGGCAACCCGTGGAAACAGAAATTTCCTTGCAATCAATGCTCAGTACTACGAAGAAGGAAAAGATAAAGCTGTGGTAAAAACCTTGGATATAATTGACACTGAAGGGCGTCACAATTCTTCGTACGTGAAAAGTCAAGTGAAAGCTATTTTAGAAAAATTTGGGATCAGTGAAATGCAAGTGCTAAGCATCTGCGTTGACAATGCAGCAAACATGACGTGTGCCGTCAAAAATTTCAGCGAGGACAATGAAACCATTTCCACCTCTGAGAACAGGGATGTGGACAGAACTGAAGCTATGTTGCCTGAGGAAGGAACTAAAGGAATGAATGAAATCGAACTCAACATGGATGCTGCTGCGCAGTGGGTTAATGACCCTAGCCTCATACTTCCAACATGGCTTCATGAGGATCACTCAAAAGTCCAGCTGATGAGGTGTGGTATTCACACTCTTCAGTTGGCAATCTGGGATGGACTGAACGAAGAACACGCGAAGAAATTTCTGGCAAAAATTCGACAAGTGGTTGTCAAACTACGAACCCCAAGTATTCGAAGTGTTCTGTTTGATCTACATGGGGTAACTCAATCATTGGATACTGTGACTCGCTGGGGTTCAACATTTGCGATGGTTGATCAGCTTCTCGTTTTTCAGTCTTACTGTGAACAAGTGGCGGCTGCTGGAACAAGAGAACTCAAGTTAACAAAAGTTGAATGGGACGAAGTGAAGAACCTGCGAGACCTCTTGGCAAAGCCAAACCAAACAACCGTGAATCTTCAAGCTGACAATGTAACCCCGGGAGTTTTAATGAAGGAATGGCGAATACTGTCAAAATTCTTGCAAGAAAATGGTGGACAAATTGCAGAAGGAATTCTATCCTCCATGCAGAAACGCGAAGAGAAGCTTTTTGACAATATTCATTTCCTTGCTGGAGTTTATGTTGACCCACAGTATCGGATTCTTCTTACCTCAAGGGAAATACCAAAGGCAAAGGAAGGGCTCCTTGATATTGCTCGACGACTCGAAAAACAAAATCTATTGCTACTTTGAACTCGGCGAAAGAGGTAGAAGAAAACAAAACACAACAAAAGAAGTCATCAACAATCAAATTTGCAGTTTCGGAAAGTTCACATCCTTCAGAAATAGCAGGCTGTTCTCAAACTTCTGTCTGCACTCTGAACTTGTTAGAGCGTCCATCCCTGAGACATCTTCAACCACCACGGGGAAATGGAGATAATTCAAGCATCAATTCTTCAGAAGATGACGACTTCAAAAAGGAATTGGATAAACAAGAAAAATGCTGGCGAGTTTCTGTGATTTATAATTCTAATGAAGCATTATTCGAGAGAAACTTTCGGGAAGATTGTGAGGCGATGGAGTCTATTGGGAGGCTAAAAGTTAAGTCTGTTTTTGAGGCCATTCACAGCTACCCACACCGCATTCAGGCTGCCTGTAGAATTGCTTCGAGCATGCCAACAACTCAAGCTAGTGTAGAGCGATTGGTTTTGGCTTTAAAGTTAATTTGAAATTATTTGCGGCAGGCTATGAAAGACGACTTGGTTGATGCAATAATTTTTTACAGAATGAATTATGAATGATTCTAGTTTGTATAATTGTTGATGACATTTAAATTGTTTTAAAAGTCTGAATAAAAATAATGTTTTTTCAAAATTACAGTATGCACTTTTTTATTTCGTTAAAAATTAATTTGAGTCGGAGCGTGGAGCGGAGTTGGAGTGGAGCTGGAGCGGAGCAATTCAAAAATTTGATTGCTCCAAATCCCTGATGCTAATCATATTGCTTTAAAATGTATGTCCTTTTGTTGTTTAAATTAGTTGTATTTTAATTTCATAGTGTCCCCTTGTTCTTGTACTATGAGAGAGTAAATAGGTCCTGTGTATTTACCTTCTCTGGCCCATTCATTCGTCTGTATCCCTGGAGCATTTTCCCCTTATTCTTCTCTCCATATGAAATCTTTTGTTTTGTCAGTCTCTCTTCCTGTGAAATTCTCCCCAGGCCTCTAGTCGTTCTCATCATCGCTGTCCAAACCCCCTTGGTTTCTGTTATATCCTCTTTGTGGTGGGATGGCCAGCACTGAACACACATTCCAAAGGGATCAACTCTGGCTGGTGTTGGGTTACAATCACTTTGTGTTGAATGCAGGGGAATGAAATGTTGTTATCCTGATTGTAGGAGTACAGGGCAGCAGATCTGTGCTTAGCCTGGCCTGTCTGAGGGGGTCACCCTCAACTGAACCGAATTCGCTGTTGCCGGCACAGAGGGCCCGAGGACAGCAACAGCGGGGTTTGTTGCCCGGTGTGCTTTGTGCCAATGAACACACCAGGGTGGAGAAGCAGACAAAGTTTATTTGAGATCTCAAAGCAGTGCAAGGAGACTGGCACGTCTCAAATCAAGCACACCAACATAAGCAGTTTTTCTCTCTTTATACTTTTCTGTAACTAAGCTCTTCCCTTCTCTTCCCCCCCCCATTCCCCCTCCCTTCTTCTATAATAGTCATGTTTATACATTTAAGCAGTTAAGTCATCTTGGCGGCTATAAGGCTAGCTCGTTAGTAACACTTTTTAAACCGTTATCTTGTCCTTTTTCCCTTTGATTTATTATCTCCCCTTCAGCCAGAAACATGCAGGCCTCATTATTACCGCTTGGTACCGGTATGAGCGGTGTTGCAACTGATAACTGGCTGTTACACATTCCAACTTCTGCACCTGGCTTTTGAGGTTGATTAGAGTTTAAACATGGAGGAACTTTGGTTCATTTAGGCCTAGTGCAGGAAGGCTTCATTGACACTCATGGTCTTCCACCCTCCCGAGTTACCTAGGGTTATGCCTAGTGACACCAACATCGCCAAGTAGGGGTTTCGGGTGCCAGACCCTCTGTGAAGGTAAGGAGGGGGTGGGGGTCAGGTGTCCCTGCTGGGAGGGGTGGGCTCTGCCTGAGAGTCCTAGGCATGGTTCAACCTGCCCCTTGCCACTGTTCAAAGCTAGAGCTAATTAACACTCTGTTAGGAGTCTTTTGGTTTGTTAGGTGATCACTAGCTCTGAACTCACCTGTTGTGGGACAGCATTTCTGCCCAGCCTGCTTCAGCAATGCAGCTCCCCCACTAAGAGCTGAAAGTCACTGAGCGCTGGGTGGAACCTCCAGAGACTGACCTACAGAGGTCACAGCAGAGAAGCAGGTGGCAGCAGAAGGGGATGGTGGCATCGGTGGCAGTTGGCAGGGCGGCTGATGGAGCAGAGCGTTGAGCGGTTGGCAGCGCGGCCAGCGGAGCGGTGAGTGGGCGGCCGGTGGGGCAGCGAGGCTGGGGAGCAGGCAGCGGAGCAGTGACTCCAGAGCAAGCGCATGAATGGCAGAGCGACCAAGGTGCCTTTTCTTCCCCCCAACCCCAGGAGGGGGAGGTGAACTCACCCAGATGCACCTCTGAAGTCTGGCTCTTCACTGACCAAGGACAATGCCTGTGAGTGGGGTGTGGTGGAGGGAGAAGGGACAGGCACGTTAAAGGAACTTTTGGTTGTAGAACTCAAGAACCTGAGGCAAAGACCCTGCCCAACGCACTCTAGGGTGGAGGGTTTGCTCCTGTTTTATGTTTATGAATCCTGCCTGCAGCGTTTTCCCAAATTAATGTCAGGTGACTTCCCTTCTTTCATTCAAAATTTCTTTTTTACACTCAGACTCTGTGCGTGGGAGCGGGGAAGGACAGCCTCTTTCAGGCGCCCAGGGGTGTGTGTGTATAATTGTCCCGGGTTAGTGGGTGGGAGCTGGAGCCGGTTCTGTGTTGTACTGTTGAAAGGGAACCCCTGGATATTGAATCCGGCCCTGGTTGCTGTTGATGTCCCCTGGCGGAAGGGTTACCTCTATAATGCCATTGGAATAGCTCTGGTGGCATTTTCCATCCCGTTCCTCGGGCACCCTGGCACCGTTTACTGTTTGGGCGGCGACTGGACCCAGAGCGGGTGTTTTCACCGAGCTGTCCACAGCGATGCCCAGGCCTTTTCTGGGGTGGGGACAGTTAATGTAGGACACTGTGATGGGTGTGAATAGCTTAAATTTGTCCTTCTAATGGGTCCCATCAGGCCCTGAAGATCTGTGTGTGGAGAGGCCCCTTCTCACCAGGACCTCACCCCTCCCATGTGGAAATTGGGGGATGAGCCAGCTCGGGGGCACTGTCCCCCTTTCCTAGGCCGACTGCGGTGCGGGGGGGAGGGAGGGCTGCAGAGATATTGCAGTGTCAGGGGAGCGGATGGAGATTTTCTCCTTTCTCCTAGTGCAGCCAGTGCTGTAAGGAGGGTCGGCAGTACCCGGGCAGGTTTGGATGCCCTTTATTTTTTCCCCAGTTCAAATCCCAAACCCAAATATTCCTCAAATAAACAGGTGCCAAATGCTTCTTTTTCCTGAAACACTAAGTTGGGCCCCGGGCTCCTCCCCGGGTGACAGTTACCTGGGATGAGCGAGTCTTTGCGGCAGTCGTACAGCATCCCCAGCTGGAACGGGCGGCCCAGAGCCGGCATCTCAATGGTGTCAGCTGACCTGGCCATTGTTCCACTCCCAGACACTCTCCCCTCTGTCTGACCTGCAAGAAATAACTGGGGTTACATTTCAGTTTCTGGGGAGCAGATTTAGACTCGAGTCACTGGCTTCAGTCTTCAAAGTTTTTTCTGAACATTGCCCTGGTTGTAAAAGAAAGACGTATCTTCTAGTCTCCACAGGGGACAGGAGAGGAAGAAAGTCACTCAGATTTACCTCTCCCTTTTCTCGCCTCATATTACGAATTCTAAATTTTACATTTCAAAGGAATTGTTCCTTTTAGCAAGAATGGGAAATAGTTATAATTTGACGCAATTTAGAGAGATGTGAGCCACAAAGCAAAACACCTGTTGTATTTTGCAGCTCTCATGTGCGATCCCAGACGTGTTGAATGAATGCTGTGACATGCCAGCAAGCTGGATGTTCTGATAGGTGCAAAGTTGCAGCCCAGGAAGCCATAAATACCTGCCGCCCAATGGTTAAGAAGACACAGGCAACAGCTCCTACTTAACACAAATCAGAGCTTGCCTCTGAAGTCTAAATAAAACCACACACCTTGCAGGCCTTGCAACTTGGACTAGAGCAGGAACATCTGCCACTAGATACAGCATACGGAAATCTCCCTATCCGAGACCATTCCTAGAAGAGAGTTAAAGGGAACGTCTCCATTTCATGTCTCTTACCTACAATTACAGAACCACAAGCCACCCACCAACTGTCTTCCTGTAACACATTTACCTCATAATCCATCACACCAGCCTCCTCTTCATATGTGCACTACACAGGGTTGTTTTAAAGTTTAATGAAACTCAGGCGTTGTCCACATGGGGGTACGTTGGCAGGGAGCTGACGCACACCAGTAGCTGCGCACTACGTAAGCCAAACTCCTAGCATGCGCACGGGACAGCTGTGCCCTCGTTCCAAAATGTCGTACTCCACAATTGTAGCTGAGAGATTTCAAATGATTTAGGAAATTATTTGTCTAGTATTAGGAATTGTCACTGATTTATAGTTAGCAGGATGAAAATGTGATTGTTAGCTTATACATGAGTAAGTCTGCGAGTCTTTCACGGAGGTTATGGAAGTCGCGGATTCCGTAATTTTCCGGGACCTCCATGACTTCTGCAGCTACAGCGGCAGGTCCAGCTACCCCCAGGGCTGCCCCAGCACCTGGGTGGCCCCGGGGCCAGCCACACTGGCCACTGCTCTGGCGGCCCCAGGCAACTGATCCCGGGCAGTGCCATGGAGCAGGGGTCCAGGAGCAGCGTGGCAGGGCCCCGGGCTGCCACTAGCCCGGAGGAGCAGCAGTGGAGCCCCGGGCTGCTCCCCACCCAGAGGAGCAGCAGCAGTGGCAGGGCCCCAGGCCACCCCCCGCCTGGAGGAGGAGCAGCAGCAACAATGGAGCCCCAGGCCCCCGCCTGGAGCAGCAGCAGTGACTGCCGGAGCACACACACACCCCCAGCAGCAGCCTCCGCTGGAGCACCCCTCCTCCCCCAGCACCTAAGATTTAGTTAGGGGTATTTTTAGTAAAAGTCACGGACAGGTCACTGGCCTCCATGGGTCTGTCAGGCAGAAGCCTCCGGTCTCCTGATTGGCTCCCTGCCCTATATAAACCCAAGCGGTGCTCCAGGAAGTGTCCAGGCAGCTGTGAGGATCTCCCGTAGCTGCCATGACCCGCTGCTCTTGAGCTCCTGGCTTTGACCTTGGCTTGATACGGACGTCACCTCCTGACCCGAACCCTCAAGCCTGACTTGGACTCTGACCCTCGGTATCAGCCCCGTCCTGGAACCTGACTACGAACTCCTCCGCTCCTCCCTGCCTCAGGTTTGACCCTGATCTGACCCTTGCTCCTGACTGCCCTGGTCAGAATCCCGGCACTCTGGTGCTCACCCTGCTGATGTTTCATAGAGACCAGTCCCAACCCCTCCCAGCCTTTGTTTTACTAGACTAAACAAGCCAAGCTCTTCCAGTCTCCTTGTAAGAGAGGCCCTTCATTCCCCCCATAATCCAGCAGCCTTCTCTGCACCCGTCCCAGGGAGAGTTCACCTTCCTTGAACATCTCGGACCAGAACTGCACATAGTCCTGTATTCTAGATGAGGTCTTACCAGTACCTTGCATTAATACTCCCCTATCTCTACAGGAAATGCCTCACCCGATACATCTACGATCCCATTTGCCTTTTTCATAGCGTCATCACATTGGTGGCACATAGTCCTTCTGTGATCAGCTAATACAGCCAGGTCTTTCTCTTTCTTTGTCATTTCCAGCTGATGGACCCTCCGCTTATAGCAGCAATTCTTGGTAATAACCCTAAATGCATTGCCGTGCACTTTGTAAATATCATTCCATTTCTATCACTCCAGTCTTCCAGGTTATCTGATTCTTTCTGTGTGATATTCCTGTCCTCCTCTGAATCCACAATGCCTTCCAACTTTGCATGCAGTGTT
The DNA here is from genome assembly GCF_002925995.2 of Terrapene triunguis. Taxonomy (NCBI): domain Eukaryota; kingdom Metazoa; phylum Chordata; order Testudines; family Emydidae; genus Terrapene; species Terrapene triunguis. The sequence continues at coordinate 139,576 of NW_020664597.1, read as the reverse complement.
GTTGTAGCCATATTGGTCCCAGGATATAAGAGATGAGGTGGATGAAGTAATATGTTTTATTGGACATCATAGAATCATAGACGATTAGGGTTGGAAGAGACCTCAGGAGGTCATCTAGTCCAGGGGTCGGCAACCTTTCAGAAGTGGTGTGCCGAGTCTTCATTTATTCACTCTAATTTAAGGTTTCATGTGCCAGTAATACATTTTAACATTTTTTAGAAGGTCTCTTTCTATAAGTCTATAATATATAACTAAACTATTGTTGTATGTAAAGTAAATAAGGTTTTTAAAATGTTTAAGAAGCGTCATTTAAAAATAAATTAAAATGCAGAGCCCCCCAGACCGGTGGTCAGGACCCAGGCAGTGTGAGTGCCACTGAAAATCAGCTCATGTGCCGCCTTCGGCACGCGTGCCATAGGTTGCCTACCCCTGATCTAGTCCAATCCCCTGCTCAAAGCAGGACCAACACCAACTAAATCAACCCAGCCAGGGCTTTGTCAAGCCGGGCCTTAAAAACCTCTAAGGAAGGAGGTTCCACCACCTCCCTAGGACATCCAACTTGTCTTTCCAACTATGTGTCATCTGGAAATTTCATTAGCAAATTCCTGCTTTTGGGGCCAAGATCATTAATGAAAGTACTAAATAAAATCTTTCCCAGGACTGATCTATGAGCAACTCCACTAGTAACCTGCCTCCAGCCAAAGAGTTCCCCTTTCAGCGCAACCTGTTGTCTCCACTTTAGCCAGCTCCTTACCAACATTACAGTCCTTGTAGCAATCCCCACTTGCTTGTACTTCTCTAGTAAATGTACAGAACAAAACATACAGTAGCTAAGAAGATTTGAGATTATTTGGAGTAGAATGTTGAACTTAATTAAGAATTATGGAAATTGATTAAGTAGAGAATCAAAATGTTGGGAATAAAATTCCTGTATGTGAAGCTGTAATAGATAAATTCTCCTTTGAAAGAAAAATGATTAAAATGATGAAGAATAAATGTCAAACTCCAGAATTAAAGAAAAACTTTGAGAGAGATGAACCGACATAGCACAGAATGTGAAAAGACGGTTATAACCATGTCGAACGTTGTGAGAATTATCGGAACAGACCTAAGGAGACTTTAAATAGATTCTGTTCACAAGTCAGGACGTTAAGAAAAGGCTTAAAGACAGGCTTTCATGAGTCTGCATCGCCCTCTCCTGGACACATACAAATAGTTCTCCTCTTCCTGACCTGTCTTCAGAAAGATGCATCACCAGCCCGGTCGCTCCCTCAAAATGTGCAAGTATCCAACAGAATGGTGACAACATTCGCACCTGACCTTTTTTGGGTAGGACCTACCTCTCCCTCTGCACTTCAATGGGAAACAATACACAAGTAAAGATTGGATCTACACAGCCAAAGCAAAGCAGTAACCATAGCAACCAGGGTACCAAAGATCAATGCTCCTGCCATGAAGAAACTGCCTTGAGTTCTGATGACATGGGACGTGCTCACTTCTATCAAAGTGAATCACCTTAGCCTACGTCTAACCCTTGGGAATTCTCTTTAACCACGTCCTTCCTGGACAAAATCCTTGGAGAAACTTGGGCCTATTCCTGCATTCCTACCCGAAACCCCTGCCTGGAGAAGGAGGTTACTTTCCTGAAGAAACAAAGACCTCGAGAAATCCATTGTTCTCAAACGATCATTGTCTCCAAACTGAATGGCGAGAGAGAACTATCCTGCTTCAATAGAGAGAGTGGGGGAATCAGTATTTGTTCCTCTCAACAAACCCCTAGGCAAGCTCTGGGTTCTGAAGGGAGACCAGAAGTTCTGTGGGGAGAGAACAACGATTTCCTAGATAATTAACCACTTGGACCAAACTCCTCTGTTCTGTCATTCCAGGCTCTAGTCCTGGTGGACCCCTTTCGAGGCAAACAGAAGTCTAACTTAACTTCCATAGGAATATTGCCAAACTGCTGTTCCAAATAACTGAGAGGCAGCCCATAAATAAGGCCAAAGAACCAGAAAACTGACCACTCCAGTATCGCAGAAATCTAAAAGTCCTTTCTATGATGGTAAATTAGAACGTGGTCCTTAGAACTGCGAGCTGTTACTCCTGGGGGAATTCTGCCCCACGGCCAGGCCGGGCAACTTGGGAATCAGACTCAGAGGTGTAACACACACTGACCAGTGGGTCACCAATGCATGTGCAGAGCTCTACATATCTGCACCCAAATTAGTGGACGAGGGCTACTTATATTCATAGAGTCTAAAACCAGAGGAGACCACGGTTATCATCTAGTCTGACCTCCCGTATAACACAGGCCAGAGAACTTCCCTGAATTAATTCCGGTTTGAACTAGAGCAGAGCTCTTAGAAAAACATCCCATCTTGATTTAAAACTGACAGTGATGAGAATCCACCACAACCCTGGGTAAATTGTTCCACTGGTTAATTACCCTCACTGTTAAACAAACATGTGCCTTATTTCCAATCTGAATCTGTCTAGCTTCAACCTCCAGCCATTGCAGCATGTTATATCTTTGTTAGAATAAAGAGACATTATCAAATATTTGTTCCCCATAGGTACATATAGAGTGTCATGAAGTCATCCCCTAACCTGCTCTTTGAGCTCCTCCAGTCTATCACTATGAGGCACATTTTTTAATCCTTTAATCCAGAGGTTCTCAAACTGTGGTCCGTGGACCACCATTGGTCTGTGAGCTCCATTCAGGTCCGCGGATAGTTCCCCCTAAGGCCACCCACCTAATTAGTGGAGCTGCACAGGCACATGTAAGGTGAGGTGGTGGCCTTGGGGGGAATAGGGAGCAGTTGGGAGGGGGCAGTGGGGTGAGAAGAGGGGTTGTGGGGGATTTGGGACGTGCAGGGCTGCGGCAGCCAGAGAAAGAGGTGACTTTCCCCAGCTCCAGGGCTGCAGCTGCCGGGGAGAGATGGCCCTCCTTCCGAGCCCCAGCTCAGGGGCTGCTGTGATGGGGGAGAGACCCCCCCTCCTTCCCAGCCTCAGCTCAGTGGCTGCTGTGGTGGGGGAGACCCCCCCCTCCTTCCCAGCCCCAGCTCAGGGACTGCCACGGTGGGGGAGAGAGGGCACATCCACCGCATTAGAAAGGTAAGACTACTGATATTAAAATATGAGTTGTGTGCTTTTATTTGTATTATTAATTTTTTTTAATATAGTGCTTTTATCCAAAGAGCTTTACAATAGTTAGCTAACGTTACAAACAACATTTGGAAAGATCATTACGTGGTCCGCCAAGACCCTCAGCAATTTTTAAGTGGTCCGTGAAAAAAAATGTTTGAGAACCACTGCTTTAATCGTTCTCATGATTCTTCTCTGAACCCTCTCCAATTTATCAACATCCTTCTTGAACTGTGGACACCAGAACTGGGCGCTATTCCAGCGCGGGTCACACCAGTGCCAAATACAGAGGTAAAGCCACCTCCTTACTCCTACTTGATTTTCCCATGTTTACACATCCCAGGATGGCCTGAGCCCTTTTGGCCACAGCATCACACTGGGAACTCAGGTTCAGCTGATTGTCCACCATGACCCCCAAATCTTTTTCAGAGTCACTGCTCCCTGGGATGGAGTCCCCCGTCCTGTAAGTGTGACCTGGGGTCTTTGTTCCCAGATGTCTACATTTACATTTGGCTGTATGAAAAGGCATCCTGTTTGCTTGTGCTGAGTTTGCCAAGCAATCTAGATCGCTCTGTATCTGTGACCTGTCCTCTTCATTATCTACAGCTCACCCAATCTGTGTCATCTGCAAACTTTACCAGTAATGATTTCATTTTCTTCTAGTTCATCGATATCATTTTTAAGTAGCTTAGGGCCAAGAACCAACCCCAGTGTGACCCCACTAAAGGGCACCTGCTCAAAGATGATTCTCCATTTACAATTTCACTTTCAGTTAGCCAATTTTTAATCCATGTAATGTGTGCCGTGTTATTTTTGTATTCTCGTTTTTTTTAATCAAAATGTCATGAGGTACCAAGTCAAATGCCTTACAGAAGTCTGTCTGTTCCATCACCACGATTACCTTTATCAGCCAAACTTGTCGTCTCATAAAAAAGATATCCAGTTAGTTTGACGGGATCTATTTTCCAAAAACCCACGTTGACTGGTATTAGCTACATTACCCTCATTTAATTCTTTATTAATCACGTCCCATATCAGCCTGTAATTACCAGGTTGTCCCATTTACCCTTTTTATACAATGACACAACATTAGGATTCTTTCCATCTTCTGGTACTTCCCCCGTGTTGTAAGAGTTATTGGAGATCAACAGTAAGAGCCCGGTGAGCTCCTCAGCCAGCTCTCTTGAAACTCCTGGATGCTCATTATCCGAAGTTGCTGATTTAAAAATGTCCAACTGCCGTCGTTGCTGTTTAACTATTGCTGCTACATTTCACAGCCGGTTAACCTCTCAGGCCAGGCCTAGGTTTGGTGACTTTCCTGCATAAAATCCTGGACTCGGGCAGCTGCAGCGCTTTGTCCAGCAGAGGGAGTCGGGGCTGCATCCACGGCCCTGGGGAGACACCACAGCTGCACCTCCCAGCCCAGAAGACGGGGAGCGCTGGATCCCCCTTCTCTCTCCCTGCCTGGCAGAAGCCCTGACGGAGACCCCACTCTCAGCTTACACAGCCAGCCCCTAGATACAACACAGCTCTATCTCCACACACACCGCTCCAGTTCACAGCCCCCTTACATCCCGGAGATGTGGCGCTTCCAGCAGAAGTCTGAGCTCTGTTTTAGGTACCTGAGCTGAGCGCGGTAGGAAAAGAATGGGCAGCATTTCCAAAGGACATGCCCGTGTGAGGAGTTCCCACATCCTCCTGTAATCCGGGTTAATGGGTCTGAGGAACAAGGGAGCCAAACTTGTTGCCAGGCAGATGAGAGATGGGGAAGGCTGCAGGTGCTTGTAGAGGGGTATTTTAGCAAACAACCAGCCGCCTAAGCCACTGCCAACTATTGGGATGGACTATCAATGGTTTTGCTTATTGCCGGGAATAGTTATTTAGTAGATCTTTGTAGTAACTTAGCTTAGTGAAGGCAAAGCCAGAAGGGAGGAGGGATGAACCTGACTCGCTGTGTCCTTTTCTTGATGGGCAGGGGTGAGCATCTGTGAAAAACAGGCCAACACCTGCCAGACTAATGGCTGGAAACCACAAAACCGCATCCAGTTTTGACTTTCTTTGTAACCAGCAATTGATTCCATCTGATCAGTTTTGTGATACCTTTGATGGACATGACTTTGTAACTGTGGGGTATAAAAGGGGAATTGTGGGTCTGGGTCAGGCGGGTCACTTTGTGGACACATTGAGAAGATCTCCAGCCACAGACGGAAGGCTGGCCACTGGAGCCCTGCATCTGAATCACCCGAGAGATAATCCTGAAGGGTATCTTGCAGTGTGGGATGCTCTATAACCTATTGTCTTTGTATGAGCTTGAGACTAGATAAAGCCGTGACTCTAAGTAGAGGTATTCCAGTGGGAGTGCGGGAAACTAACTAAGTACTGGCTTTTTAGTGAAAGCACGTGGCTTTGATTTGTTTGTGCCACTGCCAGCCATAGAGCAGACAGAGGTGCTGCGTCTCCCTTGATCAGTCCTGATATCGACTCGCAAAGAGTAAAGACCCTGAGAGCTTCGGGTTCAATGAACCCCGGGTAACATGCTCACCTCACCGGGGCGTTTGAGCCGTGTGACTGGGTAAACCCTGGGGATGGAGGGCCGACTATGCTAATCAGAGTGGGGATGACAGGAGGAGAGCTCTGCATGAGGGGAGTGCAGGCTGACCCCTCCTCCCTGTCTTCTTCCGCCCCCCTTTTCTTCCCTCCCCACCAGAGGAGAGCACAGGCGACCCCCTTTCTGTCTCCCGCCGACCCGAGGGGAGTGTGATGATCTTGGGGTTCATTAAACAACAAACCAGGGACTGAGAAAAGAATAAAACTTTTTTAATAACCTAGAGAGCCCCGGTGGTGAACTGCTGCAACCAGCTCCACGTTTTCTCCACCACGGCTTCCAGGCAACTCTCCAAATTCCTAGATTCCTAACACTGTCCCTTCTGAGGGAGTCTCTCTAAGGGTATGTCTACACTTGCAGAGTTTTTGCGCTGTAAGTTTCACCAGTGCTAGGGAACCGGTGAAAGAAAAGCTCTGATTTGTGTACTCACTTACTTCCACAGGCATCAGTGCGTGGTTACACTAGCAGCACTTCCATGCCCATGAGAGCAGTGCTCTAGGGCAGCTATCCCACAGTGCAGCTCCTGGTCTTGTGGGAAGGGGGGGGCGATCACGGGGCATCCTGGGTCCCTGCACAGCCTCCTCTCCCCAAACACTGATCAGCTCCAGGAGCTCAGCAGTGCTCCAAGCAGGGGATCGTTTGCTCCGTGGGGCAGGCCTTGTCACCTGGCCAGATGATAAGTGAGCACTTGCCAAGAAAACAGGAAGGGGAGTTTCAAAGTTCCCGGGCTTTACAGGAGGAGGGGTGGATATCTGTGTGACGTTATGAGTGTGATATAATATCTCATTGAAAGGTCACACAGGGCCAGAAAGAGTTAATTAACTCACCGACTGTCCTGACCCATGGCCGAACTTTAGATACTGGTTAGGAAGATCTGTAAATGAACAGAGCTTTGAAATGCCGCCAGCATTGTTAGAGGTAGAAGGGGAGATGTTTGCTCAGGTCTTGTGATGTAAGCAAACAAGTCTTGTCTATTGCTATAGCTTTGATTCAAAGATCAAAAAAGGAATATTAACATTTAGGAAGATACTTGAGTGAAATAGTATTATTGTCTCTCTGTCTCTTTGAAGGTTGTGGTACCTGTATAATCATAGAATCATAGAATATCAGGGTTGGAAGGGACCTCAGGAGGTCAAAGCAGGACCAACCCCCAACTAAATGGCACAGGATCTGGGCCTTACTGAGGTGAAAGGTGTAATATGTCTACAGGAATAGCTGGTGCTGGAATGCTTAGCCTACAGACACTGCACAGGGAATGTTTAAATCCAACCAAAATCAGTATTTTAAAAAGGAATGAAACAAACTCTATTAATAGTAATTGTGTGATGAAATGCTTCTTAACACAAGCTACAGGCTGAGTTCACACCACATGCCAGGTGACAGCTTTTCTTTTTTTAAACCAGTCTAAAAACCAACTCCATTATAAACTATTCTGGAGATCTGCAAACTGATAGGGGAGCCAAAGGGCAGCTCAAAGTCTCTGTCGAGATGAAGCTCTGTATAAAACTATGCTCAGGAAAGCTCTTCCTTCCGCTAGCCTTTCCCCTTTTCCCTCCAGGCTTTGTCCAAGAGTCAGAGCCCCAAGTGCTGTCCTGCCATGATAACAAAAACCATAATGCCAAAGCTTTAATTTTTGCCCGTATATCCCAATGGACGGCCTGTTGGAGAGCAGGAAGCCGGTGTCCTGAGAGTCAGACATTCCTAGGATGTTGAAAAGGTCCAGCATTGCAGCTTGAGGGGAAACAAAGTACCATGTAATGTTTGGAGGGATCAGGCAGAGGGGTGCTGCTTCCAGAAATGGCATGTTTGTCCTCTCTAGCTCCTTTTTGCCGCACCTTCTGGTGTGGTGCGTAACTAAGGCCTGATCTGTACACCTTTATATAGGTATAAGCACCTTTATTCCAGCATCACTGTCCATGCTCCAGGGGTTGTACTGCTCTGACCACACTGGTACAGTTAATGCAATACACTGTTCTAGCATAGGCAAGGCCTGACTCTCTCCCACACATTCCTATGTCTGCGAGTCCAGCCCCAACAGCTGATAAATGTTAACAGACCCCACTTCTGCAGAGTTAAAATGCAGGAGTCTCTGCTCTAAAGGTTAAGCAAACTTGCCTTATACAAAGTACCATCGCATGCTTCCCAGCCTCCCTGAATATTTCATGCCCCAGGTAAGCATGTCTCTGCCTGTATCTGAACTGTTTAAAGGATAAATTACCCTGTGCTAATTGCCAGGATGTTTAGGAGAAGGAAAGTTAAGCCTATTGTTTTCTCAGGCCAAAAGGCTGCTGGAAATGTATAAAAACCCTGGGACACGATCCTTCTCCATCTCAGATCTGCTTTGGGTTTTAAGAGAGGGAAACCTTAAGCCACAAGGATTGAGATCCCCGGTCACTGACTGGAGTCACCCTGAACATGGACATTGGACTATAACCTCTGGACTATATCTAAAAGGACTTTTGGCAACTACAAGCTCATCTCTGCTATGTATCTGAACCTCAAGAATTGAATTCAAGTCTGTCTGTATATTGATCTTTTAACCAACACACTCTCTCTTTTCTTTTTTAATCAATTTTAGTTTAGTTAACAAGAATTGGCTATTAGTGTGTATTTTGGGTAAGATCTAAGTTATAATTGGACCTGGGTGTGTGGCTGATCCTTTGGGATTGGAAGAACTTTTTCTTTTATATGATGAGAGAAGATTTTCAGTAATCATCATCATATCTGACGTGTGTCTGGATGGAGGCCTGAGGCTGGGCACTTTAAGGGAACTGCGTTGTTTGGACTTCTGAGTAACCAGTGAGGTACTATATGTAACCCTTCTGCCCCTCTGAGTTGGCAGCAACAAGGGCCGGGTTCAGTATCTAGGGGTTCTGTTTCAATAACACAATGCAAAACCGGCTCGAGCCCCCACCCAGTGACCTGGGAGAACTACATACCACCCCCGGGCACCTCTAGGAGGCAATACTTCCCCTCTTGCAAGCACGGAGTCTGAGTGTAGCAAAAGCCTTTTAATAAAGGAGGGAAACAATGCGGCATTATGTTGGGGAAACACCACAAACAGGATTCATAACACAAATCATGAGCAAAAGACCTACCTCCAAGTAAGTTTGGCAGTCTCCTTTTCCCCTCAGGGTCTTAAGTCCATGTGACATTGTGCAGTCTATATGGTTTTATAAAAACATGATAATAAGTGAATATAATGTAACTGGGATAGTTTTATAATGATTTGATAATAAGTGAATATAACGTAACTGGGATATGCTTCATGCAAAAGGTCTCCTGTAAGATATCATTACAAAGCTTATAATCTACTGAGTGTGATCATCCTATTTGTAGAAATGTACCACTCTTGTATCTAAAACTAGAAATATGAAATATAACTCTGAGGGCCTATTGTAATTATGCAAAGTGTGGGCCATTAATGATGGTTTGGAATCTTGATGACTCCCATTAACCAGGACCATTGTCTGCAAATGGCTGTGTTTACCTGTGAGTCTTCCTGTATATGTGTGTGCTGGCAAGTGAGTAATGAAGTCTTGCAGTGACATGTGATCATGTCACCTGAACTGGAATCCATCTTTAACCTGGTGCTTTTCCAGTGAGGGGGGGGTGGAAACCCAGAGGGACAAAGGGTTCCCGCCTTATGCAAAAGATATATAAAGGGGTGGAAGAGAACAGAGGAGGAGAGGAGCCATCATGAAGAATCCCCTAGCTACCACCTGAGCTGGAACAAGAGCTGTACCAGGGGAAAGAATTGTGCCCAGGCCTGGAAGGTGTCCAGTCTGAGAAAAACTTACTGAAGCATCTCTGAGGGTGAGATTATCTGTATTTAGTTTGATTAGACATAGATTTGCGCATTTTATTTTATTTTACTTGGTGACTTACTTTGTTCTGTCTGTTACTACTTGGAATCACTTAAATCCTACTGTCTGTATTTAATAAAATCACTTTTTTCCTTATTAATTAACTCAGAGTATGTATTAATACCTGGGGGAGCAAACAACTGTGCATCTCTCTCTCTCAGTGTTATAGAGGGCGAACAATTTATGAGTTTACTCTGCATAAGCTCTATACAGGGTAAAACGGATTTATTTGGGTTTAGACCCCATTGGGAGTTGGGCATCTGAGTGCTAAAGACAAGCACACTTCTGTGAGCTGTTTTCAGGTAAACTTGCAGCTTTGGGACAAGTGATTCAGACCCTGGGTCTGTGTTGGAGCAGACTGGAGTGTCTCGCTCAGCAAGGCAGGGTGCTGGAGTCCTAAGCTGGCAGGGAAAACAGAAGCAGGGGTAGACTTGGTACATCAGGTGGCAGCTCCCAAGGGGGTTTCTGTGATCCAACCCGTCACAGTCCAATGACCCCAAAGTCCAACAACCCAAAAGTCTCTGTCCCTGGTCAGTGCCGCCCCAAATTTCAAAAGTTTATCTGCAGAGTTTCCCCGCCCCCAGCCTGGCTGCCCCGCCTCTCTGTGGAGTTCTGCTGCAGCCTTCACCACAAACAGCTCCGCTCTACCAGCCACTTAGCAATATATCTTTAGGCTTCCCGACTAGTTAACACAGCACTCAGTGATCTCAGCTCAGTAATTTTAGCTCTTTTAGTGATTTCAGCTTGTAGTAGGAGAGCCCCACTGCTGGTACACCATTGGCCCAAAGTGAATTCAGCTCAGCAGCCTCTAGCTAGACTCCAAATAGAATCAAAATTAGAAGTCTGCTATTCAACAGTAGAAAGAAAAAAAGATACAAGTGGTGTTCCAGGCCTCCCAAAAGGGGACCATACCATACCATACCATACCATACCATCAAATACACATCCCCATCCCCAATCTCTATCAAGTCACTTGGCTTTGGAACCCATGTCCCTTGTCTAGCGAGTGCTACTTAGGTGATGGTGAGACCCTCTGTCATAAAACAGTTTCATTGTCTTTGATTCACATAATCAGGGTAACAACACTTTATTCCTCCTGCCCCAATAACAGAGAAACTGGGGATCCCACAGCTGCCAAAGTGACCATTTTGGGCTGCCGTGGGCTCATGCTAGGCGGGGTGGGTGTGCCTATGCAAACAAGATCAGCCCCTGAAGTTCTTTTCCACACTCGCCATAATTCACCACCAGATGTCAGGGTAGAGCTCATCCTGACTCTGCTTACATATAGATAGAAGCTGTTTTGGGCTGGTTGGTAAATCTAAGTATTGGAAGATCCACCAGCTTTTGGGTTTTGTTTGCCCCGTTCTGTTTGCAGTTCACCCTAATTGAGTGACCTCAACTGGTTCCCACGGCACCATAGAATCATAGACTATCAGGGTTGAAAGGGACCTCAGGAGGTCATCTAGTCCAACCCCCTGCTCAAACCAGGACCAATTCCCAACTAAATCATCCCAGTTAGGGCTTTGTCAAGCCTGACCTTAAAAACCTCTAAGGAAGGAGATTCCACCACTTCCCTAGGTAACCCATTCCAGTGCTTCACCACTCTCCCAGTGAAAAAGTTTTTCCTAATATCCAACCTAAACCTCCCCCACTGCAACTTGAGACCATTACTCCTTGTTCTGTCATCAGGTACCACTGAGAACAGTCTAGATCCATCCTCTTTGGAACCCCCTTTCAGGTAGTTGAAAGCAGCTATTAAATCCCCCCTCATTCTTCTCTTCTGCAGACTAAACAATCCCAGTTCCCTCAGCCTCTCTCATAAGTCATGTGCTCCAGCCCCCTAATCATTTTTGTTGCCCTCCACTGGACTCTTTCCAATTTTTCCACATCCTTCTTGTACTGTGGGGCCCAAAACTGGACACAGTACTCCAGATGAGGCCTCACCAATGTCAAATAGAGGGGAATGATCACGTCCCTCGATCTGCTGGCAATGCCCCTACTTATACAGCCCAAAATGCCGTTAGCCTTCTTGGCAACAAGGGCACACTGTTGACTCATATCCAGCTTCTCGTCCACTGTAACCCCTAGGTCCTTTTCTGCAGAACTGCTGCCTAGCCATTCAGTCCCTAGTCTGTAGTAGTGCATGGGATTCTTCCGTCCTAAGTGCAGGACTCTGCACTTGTCCTTGTTGAACCTCCTCAGGTTTCTTTTGGCCCAATCCTCTAATTTGTCTAGTCATCGTCACAGTCTGTTTACCTGACAACACAGCAGCAGAGCTGCTGGCCAGAGTGGTCACCTAGGCATTGTGGGATATCCTGTGGAGGCTAAAAGCTGTGTAAACAGGAAGAACATTTCTTCACTTGCACATCACCGCAAAAGCATCACCGGTAAGAGCTGTACGCCTCTCGGGGAGATGTTTTTCTTTTTGTGGTGAAACTTCTGAGTTTCACTGCAAAAAGTCATTGGCAAGTGTAGACTCTCCCAAGGGACTTTTTCCGCTTTAAATGGCAAGCGTAGACATCCCTTTTGGTTATAATCTTGCACAAACATCTCTCCAGGGAGTGTGGGTGATTTTTCCCTCCCACCCCCACTGTCTCCCCAAACTTGGGCTGGTGCCAATTTTGCCCTGAAAGGAGTTTGGGGGAGAACAATTGGTCCCTGACGCACCCAGGAGGCCCCTGCACCGTGGGGACTTTTCCCACTGGCATGAGGCCTATTGCTGCCGCAGGGAGACTGGCCCCCTGGATGAATCAGCGCCTCGTCACCTCCCCGCGCTCAGGCACCTGCAGGCCTGAGACACCTGATCTAGGCCCAGGGAATAGCTAAGAACCTAGGCTGGTGAACCCACTGCAGCCAAGCCAAGCGACACCGGGTAAGGGCCCCTCTTGAGGATTAGTGGCCCTAGAGGGTAAAGCGACTCATAAAAGCCCCTGACACTGCTCTGCCTTTCCTCCAACTGCTCTCAGCCAGGTTCACGCTGTGTAACCTGTGACTACAGGAACTAAATTCAGTGCGAAGCTAACAAAACAACATCATTGTATTTAAAAATAAACACAGAACCTCTAGTTACCCTTTAACCATCAGGTACTCTGTGGCTCCTGGCTGGAAGCAAGGCCAGCGGGCGTTTTATCCCAACAGACACTGCTGGGGAGACATTAGCCTGTTATCTGCATTTACTCTGTACAGCAAGTTAAACTTCCAATGACAATTGTCAATACCACGAATTCTTTGATCAAACACCGTAGCCAGACTTCAGAGACACACACAGACATGGGCGGTGGGTGAACCACAGGCTCAGGGAGGCTGCCCCCGGCCCACCCCTTCCACCTGAGGCCCCGTGCGGCCCCCCAACCCCGGAGCACGGGCGGGCAGCACACGGTCCTCCCCTCCCCTGTAGCCCTGGGCCGCACAGCCCCAACTGGGGGTTCCCCCAGCGCTGGGCAGCACGAGCCACCCCAAGTCCCACCCGCCCTCGCCCCAGCCGGCTTCCTGGAAGAGGAGCAGCCTGCCTGGGCTGGGGCCAACTAGGGGCAAGCAGGAGGGGGCCTCGGGGCGGAGCATGGGCCTGGCCATGCAGGGCAGTTTGGGGAGGCACAGACATCCCCTGCCTGTGCTATCTACAGCCCACGCACACAGACCAGTGTACCCAGTGCCAGGGGCTGGTGCAGGGGAGTGGCTCGTACCCTCAGGGCTGCCTTAACTTGTGCCCTGCTTCAGAGGTTCTTCTGGGCCATTGCAGAGATGTAAGAACGCCCCTGTCATATCTCCTCCAACCCCTGGCGCACCCCAGAACACCCCTGATACCCCTCTGTGCTGGGGTCTTGGAGAGGGGGCTCAGAGGCTCTCTGGGGTGGGGGTTTTATCCGAGTGACTGTACATTATAGGGCACCTTTGAACCTGGTCCTTTGTCCATCTCCTAACTACTGTATCAAAATCTGCAGCTTCCCTGATTCACGTCCTTCCCCTCCAGTCTGTCACCAATGCTGCTGCTAAAGTCACCTCCCTCTGCTTCCTCTCCAGGCGCATTCCCTCCTCCTCAGTTCCCTTCACTGACTTCTGCTCTGTTACAACGTCCAATCCAAGCGCTGTGGGCCTGAGCCCCATTGCCCTGCAACTTGTCACTCACCCCAGTGCAAAGGGGATGTAAAGCACTGGCCAGTGGAATGAAAGTGCTTCACCCCCCAATGTGCACTGGTGTAATTCACTTCACAAAGTGCCGGGCAACAGGAAATCAGAGCCAGTGAGTGAAACCAGCGTGTTCTATGTATTGTCTCCCTGTAACCTGCTTCCTTGGTTTCATCTCTCGCTCTCGCTCTGTGGCTCTGGCTCTCTGCGTTCTCTCACTGCCCAGCCCTACGTTTCAGCCTCTCCTCAGACAGCTCCTCTGGATCTCACCCCCAGACCAGGTCTGTAGGATCCAACCTTTCCTCTCCAGCCTGACCGCTAAACCTCTTGTCCTCCCCAATCATCTCTGACTGCAACCTCCCCCTCTCTGGCCTCCATGATACCCACATCACTGCTCCCGAAATACAAAATGCTGCTGCTAAAATAATCCTCCCAGCCTGTCATTCTGACCCGACGATTCCCTCTTTCGATCTCTCCACTGGCTCTTCCCTATTTCACTGCATGTGGTTCAAACTTCTTGTCCTCACCTTCACTGCCCTGCTAATGCCATCCCTGTCTGCACCCCTTAATCCCTTATCACGTCACCCGCCATCCCCTCTGCACCACCAGTAATGCCAGCCTCAGTGCCCACTCATCTGCTTCTGCCAAACCAGCTCCGTGCCTGCTCCCGTGATACCCTCCACTCTGGGAATGCCCTGTCCAGCCAGCTCACCGAGTCGTCACCCGCTCCTCACCTTTCCTTCCAGGAGTCCCACAAGGAGTCAGTGAACAACACTGATTATTATTTAATTTTTTTTAAAAAAGAAAAAGATTAAGGGGTGTGTGTGTTTTGGGGGGGGGGGGCTAAAACAGTGAGGCCTCGGTTCTGATAAAAGATAAATAATAAAAAGTTCAGATTAAGTTCCCAAGATGTGCAGGTGTCTGTATGGCTGTAACCTTCCTCCTTCTGTGCCCCCTCCCTCCCTACTGTTGGGTACCCGTATTGGTCACATCGTTCTAGGGTGACCAGATGTCCCGATTTTATAGGGACAGTCCCAATTTCGGGGTCTTTTTCTTATATAGATTCCTATTATGCCCCATCCCGGTCCCAATTTTTCACATTTGCTGTCTGATCACCCTAGACATTCTAAACTCAGACTGGATCTATCTGAGGTGGGGACCATAGACTCATAGAGTTTAAGGTCAGAAGGGACCATTATGATCATCTAGTCTGACCTCCTGCACAACTCAGGCCACAGAATCTCACCCACTCACTCCTGTAACAAACCCCTAACCTATGTCTGAGTAATTGAAGTCCTCAAATCGTGGTTTAAAGGCCATGTTGTTCTATTTGTAGCCCACGATGTTCAGAAGGGATCAGTGACTGTGGGTGCCTCAGTTTTCAGGTGCCCAACTGGAGACACTTAAAGGGGCCTGATTTCCAGGGGTGGGGGCTCAGCACGTTCTTGGAGTCAGGCTCCTCTGAGCTGGGTCAAGCTGGGCCCCCGGCCCCACGAGTCACTTTTGACAATCTTGGCCATAGTGTGAAGTGCCCAGAACTTTAAGGCTGTAAAAACACCAATTGCTATTGCTGACAAACCACTGTGAGAATTTTCAATGCAGTCACTGCTGTTACAAGTCCTTCTTTCAAATGTAGCCAAGTTTCAAACACAGACGCAACACTGTACCTTGGGGCTGCTAATTCATCTTGGAGACCCAACGTGTATTCTTCCTTCACGGGCTGCTGGTCCCTGCAGCCTGTACGCCGTCCACCGGAGCAGTGGGGCTTTCACAGAAAAGTCAAATGTTTACATGGTTTCGGATTCTATCTTACACAGTCAAACTGTTTTCCGTTTCACTTTCTATATGGGGTCACGCCCATGGGCTGTAGGAGGAGTTACTTGGTCAGTGAACTGTCACGGAGTGTGGGGGAGTCAGGGCCCTGCACCGCCCACTTCCTGCGATTCACCGGGACTCTCAGCCAGCCAGTAACACAGAAGGTTTATTAGATGACAGGAACACAGTCCCAAGCAGAGCTTGTAGGTACAACCAGGACCCCTCAATCAAGTCCTTCTGGGGGGTTTAGGGAGCTTAGACCCCAGCTTGGGGTTCCCTGCGTTGCACCACCCAGCCCAAGACTGAAAACAAAAAAAACTCCTCCAGCAGCTCTCTCCCCCCTCCCCTCTGCTCCTCCTCTCCTTTGTTCAGTCTCCCGGGCAGAAGGTGTCACTTCTCCCACCTCCCTCCTGGCTCAGGTTACAGCTCAGGTAGCTTCCTTCAAGGGAAGTCCCCCATCCCCAATGTAACTCCCCTGCAACATTCCCAGGTCATATTCGCCCCGCTCCCTGCTCCGTCACATGAACTCCATTGACACGAAAACGCTTAAAGCTGGTTTACCAGAGTTGTTTTCTCAGATCAGTTCTCAGAAAACGAGACCCCAGGAGACAATCTGGCAAGCACAGCTCTGTTCATGGTTACTCAGGGGGATGAGCTGTATGGGCCCCTGGTGCCCGGGCTCCAGCAAATTCATGGCCCCGGGATCCGGCTCCACCAATGTTTGGGGCCGGGTCTCTCCCCTGGCTCCACCTGCCGTCCCAACTCCCACGCACACCCCCTCCCCCGAGAGTCCCCCGGCCCCTCGCGCGCCCTCCCCCAAGCATCCCCTGACCCCGCCTATCACCTCCTTGTGCCCCTCCCCCAAGCATCTCCCTCCCCCGTGTGCCCCTCCCCCACCCCAGACTCCCCACGGAGGCGATGTGACACCTCAGTACTTCAGGCCTCTTCAGGAGCCTCCAACCCTAAGGGTGCAAAGCCTGATTGTTCCCCCTGCCCGAGTGACTCTGGGACCCACCTTAGCTCCCTGGATCCTTCCTGCTCCTTGATAGTTGTTGGGGCTGGAGGAGGAGGAAAAGAAACCAATATGACAGTGAGTTTTCCCCTTCCACTGGCTTTTATTAGCTCTGGATTTAAGCTGTGCAGCCAAATGCCTATTGTTTTCTGCCCCTGCCTTGGTCTCACCCCCCGCCCCCCAACAACTGGGAGTGAAATTAACAAGGATGCCAGAAATGGCCCCTAATCCCGCGGGTTGAACCAGGGAGTGAACAGCTAAATTTAAACTGTTCCTATGCAGGCAGCAGGCGTCCTGGGCAGGCTTCTCCCTCAGCCGGTCCCTCTGCTCCCTGCTATGTAACTGTTTGTTTCCAATATTCTTACTCGCTGTCACTTGAACCTCTATTCTCTGATAATAAACTTACTCCTGTTTTCACTAGAAGTGGATCTCCAGGCCGTGTGCTCAGCAGAGCGGTACGAGGAATACACTGGCGTGTTCTGTTCCTTTGGGAGCAGCAGGCTTGGTAATTCTGTGAGCATTCAGTGGATCAGGGCTGGACACTGCAGAGCACGCTTAGAGAGGTTGAGGGTTGGCGAGTGCCTCTCAACACCTACACAGAGAGAGCGAGGCCTGCAGGGGCCCGGAGGGCAGGGTTTGTCTTGCTAGGGGCTGGGGGTTCAGGGAGCTGATCACTGCAGACCCAGACAAGACTTCCTCACATGAAGGGCAGGAGGTGGTGAGGTGCCTCCCAGCCTGGGTGCCCCTGGGGCGCGTCGCGCTGTCTGACATTATACAGTTTTAAACAAGATTCTGGGTTTGGTATGCAGGGACCTCAGCCTGCTTAGTACAATGGCAAACCCAGCATTGGAAATTCTTCTAACCTTTTCTTAAACATACAGAAAAGGAAAAACAGTTAAAGCCTTTGAAACAGGAAGTATTCAGTCAGGCGTTTGTTTTAACAACACCCTTGTTCCCTTTCCTTTTCAGTGCAGAGTCTTTAGAAAGAACCAACCCTCCCCCTTGTCTGGCAATCTCTAAGATAGTATTAAGAATGGTAAGAATGTAAGAATGGCCATAGTGGGTCAGACCAAGGGTCCATCTAGCCCAGTGTAACCCTTCTGCCCCTCTGAGTTGGCAGCAACAAGGGCCGGGTACAGTATCTAGGGGTTCCGTTTCAATAATGCAATGCAAAACCGGCTCGAGCCCCCACCCAGTGACCTGGGAGAATTACATACCACCCCCCCGGGTGCCTCTAGGAGGCAATACTTCCCCTCTCGCAAGCACGGAGTCTGAGTGTAGCAAAAGCCTTTTAATAAAGGAGGGAAACAATGCGGCATTATGTTGGGGAAACACCACAAACAAGGTTCATAACACAAACCATGAGCAAAAGACCCACCTCCAAGTAAGTTTGGCAGTGTCCTTTTCCCCTCAAAGTCTTAAATCCAAATCACCCCAAAGTCCAACAACCCAAAAGTCTCTGCCCCGGTCAGTGCTGCCCCAAAGTTCAAAAGTTTATCTGCAGAGTGGGGGGCACACGGGGTGTTATAGGGCACCTTAAGTGGTCCGAGGCCGACTGCCCCACCTCTCCGTGGAGTTCTGCTGCAGCCTTCACCACGAATGGCTCCGCTATACCAGCCACGCCGCGCTGCTCCTCCAGCCGCGTCCGGAAACTGCTCCGCTCCGCTCGCTGTTCTGTGGGCCGCTCCAACCATCCCACAAACTGCTCGGCTCTGCCAGCCGCACCACTCCACCAGCCATCCCATGAACTGCTCCAGCTCACTGTTCCATGGGCTGCTCCAACTGTCCCACAAACTGCTCCACTCTGCCAGCTGCTTAGCAATAGATCTTCAGGCTCCCCCACTAGTTAACACCACACTCAGTGATCTCAGCTAAGCAATTTTAGCGATTTCAGCTTCGAGTAGGGGAGCCCCAGTGCTGGAGCACTATTGGCCCAAAGTGAAGTCAGCTCAGTAATCTCTAGCTAGACTCCTAATAGAAGCAAAATTAGCTCTGCTATTCAACCGGGGGGGGGGGGGGGGGGGGGGGGGGGGGGAGAGATAGTGAAATTGGTCTTCCAGGCCCTCAAAAGGCTCCCCATACCATCAGGTACACACACCTGTTCCCAACCTTTCTCAATTCACTGGGTTTTGTAACCCATGCCCCTTGTCTAGCGAGTGCTACTTAGTTAATGGTGAGTCCCTCTGTCATACAACAGTTCCACTGGCCTTGATTCACAGACTCAGGGTAACAACACTTTATTCTTCCTGCCCCAATAACAGAGAAACTGGGGATCCCACACCAGCCAAAGTAACCACTTTCAGTTGCTGTTGTCCCAGGCTAGGCGGGTGGGTGTGCCTATGCAAACAAGATAGCCCCTGAATTTCTTTTCCACCCTTGCCATAATTCATCACCAGATGTCAGGGTAGAGCTCATCCTGACTCTGCTTACACCAGTATCCTGTCTTCTGACAGTGGCCAGTGGCCAGATGCTTCAGAGGGAATGAAAAGAAAAGGGTAATTTTTGAGTGATCCTCCCTTGTCATCCAGTCCCAGCTTCTGGCAGTCAGATGTTTGGGGTCACTCAGACCATGGGTTTGCACCCCTGACCATCCTGGCTAATAGCCATTGAAGGACCTGCCATGAGTCCTGCACTTAGGACAGAAGAATCCCATTCACTGTTACAGACTAGGGACCGAATTTTGTGTAGAGACTGTTCGGTTTGGCCAATGTACATGGCAGAGACAGCAATGCCCCTCTGCCACTTACCCCAATGCAAAGTGGATGTAAAGCACTGGCCAGTGGAATGAAAGTGCTTCACATCCCTGTCAGGGTTCCCTCCCCACTCTGAACTTTAGGGTACAGATGTGGGAACCCGCATGAAGACCCCCTAAGCTTATTTCTACCAGTTTAGGTTAAAACCTCCCCTATTCCTTGGATTAAGTAACGCTGGCACCACCAAGTGATTTAAACAAACATTTAGGGAGGGCCACTTGGAGCCCTACCTTCCCCAAATATCCCCCCAAACCCTACACCCCCTTTCCTGGGGAGGCTTGAGAATAATATCCTCACAAATTGGTACAGGTGAACACAGACCCAAACCCTTGGATCTTAAAATGATGAAAAATCAATCAGATTCTTAAAAGAAGAATTTTAATTAAAGAAAAGGTAAAAGAATCATCTCTGTAAAATCGGGATGGTAAGTACTTTACAGAATAACAAAAGACTCAAGAACATAGAGGATCTCCCCTCTAGGCAAAACCTTAAAGTTACAAATCCAGGGATAAACCTCCCTCTAGACAAAACCTCCCTTTAGACAAGGAAAATCACAAGCCAAAATAAAAGTAAGCTGATGCATTCCCTTATTATTACTTACTAATTCATACTTACTCTTGGCGTGTATGAGAGAGCATGTGTGTGAGAGATTGTCACTGTGTGTTGGTGCTTGGGGGAGTGTGAGAGAGACAGCGTGTGTGTTGGGGAGTGTGTGAGTAAGGGAGTGTGTGTGTGTATTGAGTGCAGTGTGTGTATGGCTGAGTGAGTGTGTGAGCGTGTTGTCTCTTTCAGGATCAGGAGCCTGAAGGCTGGTTCAGACACCAGGAGCTGCTGGCAGCTCAGGACCCAGACAGGCAGCAGCACACACAGATTCCCCCTGTCCCATCACCCCAGCTTAGCAGAGACTGGGTACATGGGTGTGGGGAGGGGAACACCCCGACATCAGCAGACAGGACACTCCCAGTCCGGAGCAGCGTGGCCAGGGCCGGCTCCGGGGAGGAATGGGCGGGTGGGAACAGGAGCATTGGCAGCAGCACATGGGCACCCCTGCTCCGGAGGAGTCACCTGGCTGGTCGTCCAAGTGCCCCCCTGCAGCTCAGGTCCCTCCATCCTGTCCAGACGCTGCTGCTCACCTGCCTGCCTGCTGCCTCCATCAGCTCAGCGGCTCTCGGCAGGTCAGGTTGGTATAGTTCTTTTCATGAGTAGGGAGAGTTGGTGATGCAAAGGGAATTGGTTTGTCCATGCCATTAGGAAAAATGTGGAAAAAAACTGCACCCACCCCAAATGGTGAAGCATCACAAACCAATTGCAATGGTAACAAAGCATCAACGTCTGTAAGAGCGTCGGCTGATATCAACAGTTACTTTGCTTCCTTAATTTCACAATCACCATCTTTAGTCCATTTCCATTTTTTATTTGCTTGTAACAGTTCATGCAGAGGTGCCAAAACTGTTGCCAGATTAGGCAGAAATTTACTGTTGTAGTTAAGCAGTCCTAAAAATGAACATAACTGTGACATGTTCTCTGGCAATTTCTGTAAGCCCATTGCATCAATTACATGTCCAAGGTATTCAACTGAAGGTTTGAAAAACTCATATTTGTCTCGCTGTACTCTGTCCGTGGTCTTCCAAATGTTGCAAGACAGCATCCAAATTTCAAAGACGATCCTCTTAATCCTTTCCTGTAGTAAGGATGCTGTCCAAATAGCACATAACTCCATTCAATCCCATCAGAAACTCATCCATGGTGTTCTAGAACAGGGCAGGTGCTCAATGTGATACTGAAAGGCAACCTGTTGTAGCAAAACAAGAGTTTTTGTGAGATATTTGTGAGATGCCAGATCAGTCTCCATTTGTAGGTATGCATTGAGCCAATCCAATTTACTGAAACACTGTCCTCCACTAAGGCCTGGTCTACACTAACTCCCCCACTTCGGACTAAGGTACGCAAATTCAGCTACGTTAATAACGTAGCTGAATTCGAAGTACCTTAGTCTGAACTTACCGCGGTCCAGACGCGGCAGGAAGGCTCCCCCGTCGATGCTGCGTACTCCTCTCGCTGAGCTGGAGTACCGGCGTCGACAGCGAGCACTTCCGGGATCGATCTGGAGCACTTTCGGGATCGATCCGGGATCGATTTATCGCGTCTTAACCAGACGCGATAAATCGAACTCAGAACATCGATTGCTTACATCCGGACCCGGATGTAAGTGTAGACGTACTCTGAGAATAGCAAACAAATCCTCAATATGAGACAGTAGGTATTGCACATAAAACTGGATTCAGTGTCACTCTGAAATCTCCACAAATTCAGATCAAGCCTTGATCATGGCTGCGATGGATGTAGCCCACTCACTGTGTGAAACTGATGACAAGACTCCAGCGTTTACTAAACAGTGCAAATCAGCTTCTACTTGAGAGCTTTAGCGCATAAGGCACAACTCTGGACTTGCACTATTTTGTCTGGCTGTCAGACTGAACAGGGAATTTCACTGATGTTGCTCATCTGCCCAAGTTCTATTTCAATGTTTTTGGAGTGTCTGCTCAGTATTTCTTGAAGACTTTGAGGTGCTTTTATGATTGCCTTGATCTCAGTCCAATTCACCTTGAGTTCCTCAAGCCAAGATCTGCCAGTGGTGGATACTCTCCTTTAATCACATACAAGGTTTGAACTTTCACCTGTAATAGCCCTTTTGGGACTAACTTTTCTCTGGTATAAGTCTTCAAAAATGTGAAGGTTTCTTCCAGAGGAGTTTGTGAAAAGTCTGGTGACAGGTAAATGCAGGAGACAGCAGCTCCAGTGTCAAGCTCCAAGCTTGTAGGAACTCCCTTGGTCGAGGGTGTGATCCAGATGGCATCTCTGACTCCAGCTTCCGATAACCCTGTAGTGCTAGGTCTTGGGCAGTGTCACTAGCGCTCTTGTCTTTTCCCACATTATGAATTCCTGACTTCGATGCTGTCTTAGGTTCAGTCTTCATAGGTGTCTTCTTGGTTGGATGGTTATTCTGTGCTCCTGGTCATTGAACTCTGCAACAGGACACAGCGAGGTGTCCTTTCTTCTGGCACTTCTTGCAAATAATCTGGCATGCCCAGCAATCCTGCTCTGCAGGCATAGTTTGTGCACAACATCCACATGGAAATTCCTTACATGCCTGTGTTTCTCTGCCTCAACAATTCAAAAGGTGAATTTCTCAGTTCACACTAAATTCCAGAGTAACCTTCCCTGCAGTTTTCATGGCCCTAGCTACTTCAACAGCCTTCTTGAATGTAAGTGCTGATGCAGTCAGTAACTTTTTCTGGATCTGGTCATTGCATAATCCAGATACAAACTGGTCATACAGGGCTTCACTTAATGTTTGTCCAAACTGACAATTCTCTGACAACTTTCTTAGAGTAGCAACGAACTGTGCTAGCAACTCTCCACTTCTCTGACGTCACTGATGGAACCAATATCATTCTATCATCTATAGTGTAGGAGAAAAATGTTCCAGACAGACCAACGAGGCAGTGCAAGGAACCAATGAGACAATGTTGTCTAAATAGACAGTACAGACAGAGGTTGGCAGAAGGGATCTTACACACCAGCTGCATGAACAATGTGATGGTGGCAAACAGCATGTTAGTTCTACAATGTTTTCTTTGGGGAGGCATTAATCTAAGAGGGGAACAGCTAAGTGGGGAATGGAGGGAAGCAGTGAGGGGGAGAGTGCAGGAGAGGAGAAGGTAGAAGGAGCAGGTATGAAGTCAAGGTGAAGAGACTGTGAGGAAGCGGGGAGAGGGTTGCAGTGTTCCCCAAAGCCACATGGCAAGGGGGAGGGGAGGCACTACCTGCATCCAAGTGTCCCACTACCCCAGAGTGAGGGGTATCTCCTCTGCACACATCTGGGTCCAGGGGGGTGCTGGGGGAAGGGGTGGCCTCAGTGGATCCCCATTTTACTCCCTCCCCTGCCAGTGTAGGAGCCCATTTACATAGTATCACAAAACCTAACCATTCAAAAATCCTGAGTAAGACAGGAAACCCACAAGATTGGCTTAAGAATGTCAAGCTTTTTAGAAATCCCTCGCTTGGTATTGACACCTCCTCATCAACTATTGGGAGTGGGCCACATCCACCCTGACTGAATTAGCCTTGTCAACACTGGTTCTCCACTTGTAAGGAAACTCCCTTCTTTTCATGTGCCAGTATATTTATGCCTGTATCTGTAATCTCCACTCAATGCATCTGAAGAAGTGGTTTTTTGCCCATGAAAGCTTATGCCCAAATACATCTGTTAGTCTTTAAGGTGCCACTGGACTCCTCGTTGTTTTGTGGATACAGACTAACACGGCTTCCCCTCTGATAATCATAGACAACAAAGTGTAAGGGATGCAGCTTGGGATAAGTAAAGAACATGTCAGAGATCTTCTGTGTAGTTTGAATGGACTCACGGCATCAGGACCTGATGCTGTTCACCCCAGGGTATGGAAGAAATTAACTGAAGGAATCTCAGAACCACTGGCAATAATATTTGCAAACTCATGGATGATAGGAGAGGTTCCAGGAAACTGGAGAAGGGCTGGCATAGTGGCCATCTTTAAAAGGGGGAAAAGGAGAATCCAGGAAACTACAGGCCAATCAGCCTGACTTTGATACCTGGAAAGCTACTAGAACAATGTATAAAACATCCAATTTGCAAATACCTAGAGGATGAAGGGGTAATCACTAGCAGCCAGCATGAATTTACTAAGAGCAAATCATGCCAAAGCAGCTGGATTTCCTTCTTTGACAGGTAACTGGTTTGTGGGATATGGCAAATGTGATGGACATAACATACCTGGACTTCAGTAAGACTTTTGACACAGTCCCACATGACATTCTGATAAGTAAACTGGAGAAATGTGGTTTCTGTGGAACTACCATTAATTGCATACATAATTGGTTAAACAACCACGAACAGAGAGTAGCTATTAATGGGATGATGTCAGATTGGAGGGAGGTCTCAAGTCGGGTTCCAAGGGGTCTATTCTGGGTCTGGTGTTGTTTAACATCTTTATTAATGACCTGGATTAGGAATAGAGAGCATTCTGATCAAATTTTCAGATGACACAAAGCTATGGGTGTTGCCAACACTTTGGATGATAGAGCTAAAATTCAATGGGATCTTGCTCAATTGGAGAAATGCACTAGAAAATAAAATGAAATTCAACAAAGAAGAATGGAAGGTGCTGCACTTAGGGAAGAAAAACCAAATACACAAATACAGAATGTGGGAAACTGTCTTGGCAGCAGCATACTGAGAAGGCTCTGGGAGTCGTGGTGGATCACAACCTCGACATGAGTCAGCAATGTGATGCTGTTGCAAAAAAAGCAAATGCAATTTTAGGTTGTATTAACAGAGGCAGAGCATGCAAGTCACGGGAGGTGACAGTACCGCTCTACTCGGTGCTGGGTAGGCCTCCGCTAGAGTACTGTGTCCAGTTTTGGTCCCCAATGTATAGAAAGGATCTAGAGAAACTGGAAAGGATCCAAAGTGAGTGACAAAGATGATCAAAGGGATGGAATGCAAACCATATGGTCAAAGGCTGAAGGAATTGGGTATGTTTAGTTTGGAAAAAAGGCTGCCATAAAAAAAGATGGAGAAAAGTTGTTCTCTCTGGCCACAGAGGGCAGAACAAGAGGCAGTGGGTTCAAACTACAGCATAGCAGATTTAGATTAAATATCCGGAAAAACTGCCTAATAATATTAGTAGGACAATGGAACAGAGGCCTAGGGAGGTTGTGGAAGTTCCTTCACTGGAAGTTTTCAAAAGGAGGCTGGAGCCATCTGTCTTGGATGGGAAGCCATGCATCATCCAAGATGATACAGTAATGTTGCAACCAGCTTTCATTTGAAAGCCCTGTTTTAGCCCCTGTTAGGTTCCCCCCCACACACTTTGAACTCTAGGGTACAGATGTGGGGACCTGCATGAAAGACCCCCTAAGCTTATATTCTACCAGCTTAGGTTAAAACTTCTCAAGGCACTAATTCCTTCGACTGATATTGCTGCCACCACCAAGTGATTTACACAAAATATTCAGGGAAGGGTCACTTGGAATCCCTATCCCCCCAAAATATCACCCCAAGCCCCTTCACCCCCTTTTCTGGGGAGGCTTGAGAAAAAACTACCGACCAGTTGCCTTAACAATGTGAGCATAGACCAGACCCTTGGGTTTTTAGGACACTAAAAACCAATCCTATTCTTAAAAGAAGAACTTAATTTATAAAGAAAAAAGTAAAAGAATCACACCTGCAAAATCAGGATGGAAGGTAACTTTACAGGGTAATAAAAAGATTTAAAACACACAGGATTCCCCTCTGGGCTCAGCGTCACAGTTACAAAAACCGTAATGAAACTACCTCTGTAGCATAGGAAAATTCACAAGCTAAAACAAAAGATAACCTAACACGTTTCCTTGCCCTGTTTACAATTTCTGTGGTTTTAGATGGATTATTCCAGGTATATTTTCCAGGAGATATTGTACTGCTGGCTTCTCCCTCCGTCCGGAGAAGGAACAACACACCCAACAACAAACAAACCCTTCCCCCGCAGATTTGAAAGTATCTTCTTTCCTCATTGGTCCTTCTGGTCAGGTGCCAACTAGGTTATTTGAACTGCTTAACCCTTTACAGGTAAGACAATCCAGTACAGCTGCCAAGGATACATAAAGGATACTACCCTTCCCCCTATATTCATGATAGATGGTTTAGACACAACAAATTCTGCATCTGGGCAGAGGGTTAGAGTACATGACTCTTGCAGTCCCTTCTAATCCTATGATTCTATGGCTAACCCATTCATAAAAACATCTAATGATGGAGAATCCACAGCATTTTGTTCCAGTGTTTAACTACCCTGACAGTTAGGAAGTTTTTCTTAACGTCCAACTTAAATGTCCCTTGCTGAAATTTAAGCCCATTGCTTCTTATCCTAGCCTCAGAGGCTAAGGAGAACAATTTACCACCCTCCTCTTTAAAACAACCTTTTACGTACTTGAAGACTGTTATCATGTCCCCCCTCAGTCTTCTCTTCTCCAGACTAAACAAACCCATTTTTTTCAATCTTTCCTCAGAGTCATTTTTGTTCTTCTCCTCTGGACTTTCTCTGATTTGTCCACATCTTTCCTGAAAGATGATGAGGTGACCAACAATCTGACTGACACAGACCGGAAGTTTTCCCATTAAATAGCAGAGACTGAACAGACTTTGGCCAATTTGGAACTTTTCAGCCAAGACAAGCTGCAGCAAGGATTTTATTAATCTAAAAATTCAGCTGCAGAAGGAAATACAAAGGGTTACAGACCAGAGTGGAAGGCAGCTTCCTGGATGGGGAATTGAGCCAGCCAGAGGACTTGGGAAAGATTGTACATTTACAACAGTTTTCTACCCTGTTTGTAATCCACACTGTCCCACAGGGGATAGGTTGGGCTGTCCCAGCTCAAATGAGGCTAAAGGCCACTGTTTTTGAGGGAAACAGTCCCCGAGAGGCTTGTTTGACTCAACTCAACATTACAGCTCAATGGAATGGCTGGGAGGAGGGACAGAAATGGGGTTTACAAGCAGGCAGCTTAGTAGGCCCAGCTCTGATGGTGCTGCAGAACCTAACCCCAGAACAGAGACTGAGTTATCCAGACCTGGTACCAGGCTTGATATGTGGTTTGGAGCTAGCAACGTATCTGGCCAGGGCACAGCTAAGATCTGGAAGGAGAGGGAAAGCAAAAATGCTACCTGAACTGGCAAAGGATTTGTGGAGGCTAGTGTTCCTGTCATACCCAGATACTAACAAGGCCTTGCCAGATAAACGCATTGGGCCAATTTGTAGATGCTCAGCTGGATGTGGACTTACAGATTACAATCAGCAAAAGGAGTCCAAAGACACTCGAGAGGCTGTGAAGTTTGCCATGGAACTTGAATCTTCCCTTGTGGCAATCTATCATAAAAGGAAACAGCCATTACTGAGGAAGATGGAACATGATCACCATGGGCCCCGTGAGCACAGTACTGTGTCTAATACATGTGATGAAAGAGGGGATTTCTATCGGGTTCATGACCTCATTGAACAATTAGAACAAATGATAAATTTGGTTTCTAAGGGCAGGTCTTCACTACCCGCCAGATCGGTGGGTAGTGATCGATTTATGGGGGATCGATTTATCGTGTCTCGGCTAGATGCGGATAAATCGATCCCCGAACACGCTCCCCGTCAACTCTGGAACTCCAGCTCGCGAGAGGCGGAAGCGGAGTCGACGGGGGAGTGGCAGTGGTCAACTCGCCGCCGTCCTCACGACTATTCGCGTAGCTGAAGTTGTGTATCTTAGGTCGACCCCCGCCCCTCAGTGTGGACCAGGGCTAAGAGAAGGGAAATTGGCAAAAATGCAAAAATTAAAGGAATCAATTCAGTTAAATGCTGGTACTATGATAAAATTTGCTACAAACTTATAACAAATCTTCTTTTTAAGACAGGCCAAGACAGACTGGCACAGGTGTCTAATGAAGTCCTCTCTCCTGGTTTGGGAAATGCGGGGAGACCAAATTGAAGAGGCAAAGCTTGAAGGTACTAGAATCAGCCCCACAGGTTTTGTTTAAGTTTGGGCAATTAAACAACAATCTTGGGAGTTTGGCTCTAGTGTATGATAGAATCTGTGGTGTGTATCAGGATAATTGATACAGGTCAAACACAAGTTATTAGACCAGACACCCTAAAAAGGCAAGGGAATAGGGGACCCACAGTGGCAACATTTAATTGGTCTCAAATGGAGGCAGTGACTGGGGTAAGGGCACCAGTCCAAAAACTGGGTTTGAAAATTGGAGTTCTGGAATTCAAGCAAGACGTCTTGTGACAAATTTTCATTACCAATCTGCCTGGAGCATCAGTTGATCAGACTGACGCCACAGGATCGTTTGGGGAGGAGATGACGAAACACATCAAGTGTCTAAATTTTAAAGCTTTATTGATAAAATAATAAAATCACAGCAGAGAGTGCTGGGACCGTTCCCACGTCACTCAGGGGAAGAAAGAAAGCGTTAACGCCCCCAGGCCCTAACCCACGTTCATACTCACGCACACACTACTCAAAGCTGGCCAGGCTTGGGTATAACGTAAGAAGAAGAGGGAGAGGGGTGGACAGGAATGTTGTCCTGGGCCCAGGGCGTCCAAGAATCTGCTGTGCTTTCCGAATTGCTTCAGCTCTCAGGAAGGTTTTAAGTCCTGGACTCCTTTGGGGGTGTTCCATTCCATGATCTCTGTTCTTGGTGCCTTTTGTGCCAGTCCAAACTGGCTTTCTGTGATCTCCTTGACTTTTACCAAAACACACCGGTTAGACTCTGTTGTCCTCTTTGTTTACCTCTGTGCTGGCCTTCGCTGTTGCCGCTCCATTCGCTCCCACTGTTCTCGCTGTTATCTTCACGGCTTTGCTTAACTTAGTTCTTCTCTTCTCACGGCCGGTCGGGGGGGTTGGACTTCCCCCCTTCTGTCTTGGCAGGGAGCATAACTTCTTATCTTCGGACTGAGCTTGTTCACTGCAGTGTTGAGTTAACCTGTTCTCTGCTCTTTTCTTTTTCTTCTCCTTCCCTTTTTGGCCTCTTGTGACCTACAAAGAAACCTTCCACTCTCCACTCATACACCTTTAACACTCCCCAAAATGCTTTGCAATGCTTGCAACAGTGTTAGCAATATACAGTGCTGATCTACCTTCCCAGGGGACTCCTTAAGGGGAGGGGGCCATTGGGTTGTGACAGTCTAGGTGGCTGAAATAGTAAATGAGCCAGAAATTGGCTTGGATTCATTATGGCTAATAAATGTGTAATCAGTGCCAGGCAAAGTGTCTTACAAATACAGTCTGGAAATTCTCTTTTAAGATATGGCCAAGGTGAGACAAATGGTGTGTAGGCAATTGGTTCGCAGTGCACAAATTGTCCTGCCCCCACTGTGGTAGTGTTCCAGTAAGGGAAAGACGGGGGAGTGCTTGTAATCTGTTTTCATATCCTGGGTCTCAGGGGAAGCGTAGCTGCTAAAGCTCTTGTGGATCTGAAACAAGAACTGATCCTTGTTCATTTGCTGAATGTTTCTGAGAAGCAGCAAATAGTAAAAAAGGGAACTGGGGTTGTGAAATGTGAACCAGCGGATCTGGTAAATATTGGTATAGAAGAAAACTACAAGAGTGAAGGGGGTGAAGGTGAGCTCCTAGAGTTTCTATTGGACTTGTTCCAGCACATTGATGTTTGCTCAAATAGGGGACAGCAAAACAGGCTATCAAATCTTCTGGTAAGGAATCAGGAGTTGTTCTCCTGATCCAATAAAAATAAAAATTAAATAAATAAAAAGTTGGGTTGTACTTCTCTGGTCCAGTACGATATCAATACTGGGGGAAACTGACCAATTAAACAGCAACCTCAACCGGTCACTAGGAGCAAAAAGAAAAGAGGCACCACAGGCCATCAAGGAAATGTATGAGGAAGGCATTATTGAGCTTTCAACCAGGCTTTGGGCCTCATTCATAGTTCTGCTTATGAAAAAGGATGGCAGCACCAGATTGTGTGTGGACGATTGTAAATTCAATGAAGTCACTTTAAAGAATTCTTATCCATTACCGTGAATAGATGCTACCCTGGATTCTGTATCAAGTTCAATCTAGTTTTCCACACTGGCTCTGAAAAGTGGGTATTGGCAAGTGGAAGTGGACCCAAAGGACAGGGAGAAGGCTGCTTTTATTGCAGGGCAAGGCCTGTGGCAATTTAAAGTGATGGCTTTGGCTTGTGCAATGCACCAGCCATGTTAGAAATGCTAATGGAGAGGGTATGACATGGCATGTCCATCTCAGCCTGCCAATTATACCTAGAAGATATCCTGGTGCAGGCTAAAATATTTGAGCAGGAACTAAAACATTTACAAAGGTCTGTGATAAGCTGAGGGTGGGGATCTGAAACTGAACCCAAAGAAATGGGAGTTGTTTCATAAAGAGGTAACCTACCTTGAGCACACAATGAATGGGGAGGGAATTTCCACTGACAAAAAGAAAACGGAGGCTGTACAGAGCTGGCCAATGCCCCCGACGTGCCCAGATGTGCAGAGTTTTATGGGGCTCTATACTATTGGACACAGATACTAGAGCTTACAGTCTGGGGGCAGTGGCGACACACCACCACATGGGACTTGAGAGGGCGGTGGCTTATTATAGCAACATTTTAAGTTCTCCTGAGAGGAATTACTGCACCAGCTGAAAGGAGCTCCTGGCAGTGGTTAAATTGATAGAACATTTCCATCACTGTTTGGAAGAAATGTACGGTCAGGACAGGTCATGCTTACCTGCAATGGCTCTTTTCCATTCAGAAATCCTGAGGGACAGCTTGCCAGATGGTTGGAGAAACTGCAGTGTTATGATTCCACACAATCACACAGAGGCCTGGCCATAAGCATGGTGATGGCGATACCTTGTCCACATGGCCTGTATCCCATAGGGCTAGCATTAACATTTATTTTATGCTGCAGTAGTGCAAGGAACATGCAGGCCTGTATCCTGTAAGACATTGGCTCAAGGCCTATGAACTTTGGCATAGATAAGCAGCCTAACGATCACCCACAAGTTTTGGGGAAGTGGAGGTGGAGTGTAAGAGGGAATTTTGTCCATAATGACACCAGCCAACTGCAGGAACGTGAGATAACACTGGCGTTTGGGTAGAACATCCCAAATATCTGACCACAAGAGTGCCATGGCAAGGAATTGATGTATATGATAATAAGTTGAGATCATTAATATATTAACCTAGAGGAGAAGGACACTCCAACATTACCAGAGGAGGAAATACAAATAAGGAAAAGGGGAGAAACCCCTATGGAATATGCATTTGGCATAGTGGTGTCAACATAATATATTATAAAAGTTGTATCCCAGATTGTGTGTGGCAGGAGAAGGTGATGTAACCCTTGCGAAGTGCCAAGATGATGGCCACTGGTGAGGAGGAGGGAGGTGATGGTGTTGGGGAAGATAATGGCTAACATTGCAGGTTGTTCAGATATGAATATATAGATGTTCAGATGTACATTCTGTTTTATCTTCCTGAGTTAGAGTGTTTGTGATTTTGCTACATGTATTAATGAACTATTGCAAATATAGAAGGGTTCCTACAGTGTGTGTGTTACACCTGTGCACATTGGGTTTCCCAACTATACGTAATTTTAATAATACTGGGCCTGATCTTGGGACAAGAACCTGTCCTATCTCAAAGTGATAACTGGGAATTCTTTAGTAATCAATATAATTAATTCACAATCTATAAATCAGGATATAGGCCTTAGAATCATAGAATATCAGGGTTGGAAGGGACCTCGGGAGGTCATCTAGTCCAACCCCCTGCTCAAAGCAGGACCAATCCCAACTAAATCAACCCAGCCAGGGCTTTGTCAAGCCTGACCTTAAAAACCTCTAAGGAAGGAGATTCCACCACCTCCCTAGGTAACCCATTCCAGTGCTTCACCACCCTCCTAGTGAAATAGTGTTTCCTAACATCCAACCTAGACCTCCCCCACTGCAACTTGAGACCATTACTCCTTGTTCTGTCATCAGGTACCACTGAGAACAGTCTAGATCCATCCTCTTTGAAACCCCCCTTCAGGTAGTTGAAAGCAGCTATCAAATCCCCTCTCATTCTTCTCTTCTGCAGACTAAACAATCCCAGTTCCCTCAGCCTCTCCTCATAACTCATGTGCTCCAGCCCCCTAATCATTTTTGTTGCCCTCCGCTGGACTCTTTCCAATTTTTCCACATTACTCCAGATGAGGCCTCACCAATGCGGAATAGAGGGGAATGATCACGTCCCTCGATCTGCTGACAGTGCTCCTACTTATACAGCCCCAAATGCCGTTAGCCTTCTTGGCAACAAGGTACACGGTTGATTCATATCCAGCTTCTCATCCACTGTAACCCCTAGGTCCTTTTCTGCAGAACTACCGCTTAGCGAGTTGGTCCCCAGCCTGTAGCAGTGCATGGGATTCTTCTGACCTCAGTGCAGGACACTGCACTTGTCCTTGTTGAACCTCCTCAGATTTCTTTTGGCCCAATCCTCTAATTTGTC
>NW_020664597.1:102571-107072 GCF_002925995.2 Terrapene triunguis | reverse complement strand
GGGGGGGGGGTCGATTTAAGATACGCAAATTCAGCTACGTGAATAGCGTAGCTGAATTCGACGTATCGCAGCTGACTTACCCCGCTGTGAGGACGGCGGCAAAATCGACCTCCGCGGCTTCCCGTCGACGGCTCTTACTCCCACCTTTGCTGGTGGAGTAAGAGCGTCGATTCGGGGATCGATTGTCGCGTCCTGACGGGACGCGATAAATCGATCCCCGAGAGGTCGATTTCTACCCGCCGATTCAGGCGGGTAGTGTAGACCTAGCCTAGGTCCCTCTGTATCCTATCCCTACCCTCCAGCATATCTACCACTCCTCCCAGTTTAGTGTCATCTGCAAACTTGCTGAGAGTGTAGTCCACGCCATCCTCCAGATCATTAATAAAAATATTGAACACAACTGGTCCCAGGACTGACCCTTGGGGCACTCCGCTTGAAACCGGCTGCCAACTAGACATTGAGTCATTGATCACTACCCCTTGAGCCCGACGATCTAGCCAGCTTTCTATCCACCTTATAGTCCATTCATCCAGCCCATACTTCTTTAACTTGCTGGCAAGAATACTGTGGGAGACCGCATCAAAAGCTTTGCTAAAGTCAAGGAATAACACATCCACTGCTTTCCCCTCATCCACAGACCCAGTTATCTCATTATAGAAGGCAATTAGGTTAGTCAGGCATGACTTCCCCTTGGTGAATCCATGCTGACCGTTCCTGATCACTTTCCTCTCCTCTAAGTGCTTTAAAATTGATTCCTTGAGGATCTGCTCCATGATTTTTCCAGGGACTGAGGTGAGGCTGACTGGCCTGTAGTTCCCCGGATCCTCCTTCTTCCTCTTTTTAAAGATGGGCACTACATTAGCCTTTTTCCAGTCATCCGGGACCTCCCCCGATCGCCATGAGTTTTCAAAGATAATGGCCAATGGCTCTGCAATCACATCCGTCAACTCCTTTCGCACCCTCGGATGCAGTGCATCCGGCCCCATGGACTTGTGCTCGTCCAGCTTTTCTAAATAGTCCCGAACCACTTCTTTCTCCACAGAGGGCTGGTCACTTCCTCCCCATGCTGTGCTGCCCATTGCAGCAGTCTGGGAGCTGATCTTGTTTGTGAAGACAGAGGCAAAAAAAGCATTGAGTACATTAGCTTTTTCCACATCCTCTGTCACTAGGTTGCCTCCCCAATTCAGTAAGGGGCCCACACTTTCCTTGACTTTCTTCTTGTTGCTAACATACCTGAAGAAACCCTTCTTGTTACTCTTAACATCCCTTGCTAGCTGCAACTCCAATTGTGATTTGGCCTTCCTGATTTCACTCTTGCATGCCTGAGCAATATTTTTATACTCCTCCCTGGTCATTTGTCCAATCTTTCATTTCTTGTAAGCTTCTTTTTTGTGTTTAAGATCAGCAAGGATTTCACTGTTAAGCCAAGCTGGTCACCTGACATATTTACTATTCTTTCTACACATCGGGATGGTTTGTTCCTGCAACCGCAATAAGGATTCTTTAAAATACAGACAGCTCTCCTGGACCCCTTTCCCCCTCATGTTATTCTCCCAGGGGATCCTGCCCATCAGTTCCCTGAGGGAGTCAAAGTCTGGTTTTCTGAAGTCCGGGGTCCGTATTCTGCTGCTCTCCTTTCTTCCTTGTGCCAGGATCCTGAACTCAACCATCTCACGGTCACTGCCTCCCAGGTTCCCATCCACTTTTGCTTCCCCTACTAATTCTTCCCTGACAAAAGGAAGAAAGGAGAGCAGAAAGGGAGGGATAGCTCAGTGATTTGAGCATTGGCCTGCTAAACCCAGGGTTGTGAATTCAATTCTTGAGGGGGCCATTTAGGGAACTGGGGTAAAAATTGGTCTGGGGATTGGTCCTGCTTTGAGCAGGGGGTTGGACTAGATGACATCCTGAGGTCTCTTCCAACCCTGATATTCTATGATTCTATGGTCACAGGTTCCGATCCAGTTTTGCTTCCCCTACTAATTCTTCCCTGTTTGTGAGCAGCAGGTCTAGAAGACCTCTGTCCCTAGTTGGTTCCTCCAGCACTTGCACCAGGAAATTGTCCCCTACACTTTCCAAAAACTTCCTGGATTGTTTGTGCACCGCTGTATTGCTCTCTCAGCAGATATCAGGGCGATTAACGTCTCCCATGAGAACCAGGGCCTGCAATCTAGTAACTTCTGTTAGTTGCCGGAAGAAAGCCTCGTCCACCTCATCCCCCTGGTCAGGTGGTCTATAGCAGACTCCCACCACGACATTACCCTTGTTGCTCACACTTCTAAACTTAATCCAGAGACTCTCAGGTTTTTCTGCAGTTTCATACCGAAGCTCTGAGCAGTCATACTCCTCTCTTACATACAATGCAACCCCCGCCACCTTTTCTGCCCTGCCTGTCCTTCCTGAACAGTTTATATCCATCCATGACAATACTCCAGTCATGTGAGTTATCCCACCAAGTCTCTGTTATTCCAATGACATCATAGTTCCTTGACTGTGCCAGGACTCCCAGTTCTCCCTGCTTGTTTCCCAGGCTTCTTGCATTTGTGTATAGGCACTTAAGATAACTCGCTGATTGTCCCGCTTTCTCAGTCTGAGACAGGAGTCCTCCCCTCTTGCGCTCTCCTGCTCGTGCTTCCTCCCGGTATCCCATTTCCCCACTTACCTCAGGGCTTTGGTCTCCTTCCCTCGGTGAACCTAGTTTAAAGCCCTCCTCACTAGGTTAGCCATTCTGCTTGCAAAGATGTTCTTCCCTCTCTTCGTTAGGTGGAGCCCGTCTTTGCCTAGCTCTCCTCCTTCTTGGAACACCATCCCATGGTCAATGAATCCAAACCCTTCTCTCCAACACCACCTGCGTAGCCATTCATTGACTTCCACAATTCGACGGTCTCTACCTGGGCATTTTCCTTCCACAGGGAGGATGGATGAGAACACCACTTGTACCTCAAACTCCTTTATCCTTCTTCCCAGAGCCACGTAGTCTGCAGTGATCCGCTCAAGGTCATTCTTGGCAGTGTCATTGGTGCCCACGTGGAGAAGCAGGAAGGGGTAGTGATCCGAGGGCTTGATGAGTCTCGGCAGACACTCCGTCACATCCTGGATTCTAGCTCCTGGCAAGCAGCACACTTCTCGGCTTTCCTGGTCGGGATGGCAGATATATGACTCAGTCCCCCTGAGGAGGGAGTCCCCAACCACCACCACCCCCCTCAGTTTCGGCGGTCTCAGTCTTGACCTGTAACAAATGGGAACTGATTTCAGTTCCCGTTGCTATAAATACAAATACAAGGAGTTGAGACCCCTGTGATGTCTGCCGAGAAGGGGATTTTTTGGACGCTGCGCCCTTGGGGACCAAACCCAGAATATTACCTAGCTACCTGCCAGTAGAAAACATATAAGTAAACTTGGCGAATTTAAGTCTAACTTTTCTACCCACAAGGTCATAGTTCAGGACCACCTCAGCTGTATTGTTAAGTTTGAGCTGGTGTTTTAGAGAAAAGCCCCAGAGCTGGTGTTGCTGGGCAAAGTGATGTAAAACCCGCTGTCGCTCATTTCTCTCTCTCTCTCTCTGCAGGAAGAATAGTTTTCATTCACGTCTAAATACAGAGTTGAGAAGTTTCCACCCAGCTGTTAAACTTATTGGGCCTCCCCAACCATCTCACCAGTAGCTGCTTTTTTCTCCCTTTTCCTTTCTCCACTAGAACTTTTTCAGTCCTGTAAATCTTGTCTTGTTTGGGGTTTACTTTTTGTAATTATTCAGGGTAAAAAGATCCTGTAGCCCTCTCACCCTCGTAATCTTTTAATCGGTATACAGGTCTCTGGCCCCTAGTTAAGGCTTCATCCACTATGAATATCTCAACAAAGGTTTGTTCATAACCTTTTTTCAAAAGCGCCTTTGGTTTTAGATAGTCTCACGTGATCACCTTTTCTAAAAGGGGCAACAACCAGTTTTATTTTAAAACTGTTTCCATAAACTGTTTTCCATACCTTCAGAGAATTTGAGGGGTTAACATTGGCAGGTCTGGTTCATATGGTTCTGTGGAAGCTCCAGTTGTAACTCTTTATAAACTCAGGTAACACGTCAATGTAGCAAAAGGTGTTGTGGGCTGTAAAATATCTCCACATCCTAGTTTTTAAAGTTCTGTTAAGTTGCTCCACCACCCCTGCTTTGACATCATTATTAGTAACAAAATGGCGAACGCCATGCAATTTTAACAATCTGCTTAAAAGTTTGTTTAAAATTTTTTTACCCCAATCGGTTTGCAATTTTTGAGGCATGCGACCTTTGCTGAAAATAGCTTTAAAGGCATTGGATACCTCACCACTCGTCTTGTCTTTTAGGCCTAAGGCCCAGGCATATTTGGATAGAATGTCTATCACTGTTAAGATGTACTTAAAACTGCTGTTGTGTTTGGAGAACCGGTGCATATCCACCAAATCTGCCTGCCATTACGCATCCACATCTTTAAACTAGGTTCGACGGGGACAGGTGAGCAAAGCCCGCAGGTAA
>NW_020664597.1:61415-102171 GCF_002925995.2 Terrapene triunguis | reverse complement strand
TCGATGACCTCTCGAGGTCCCTTCCAGTCCTAGAATCTATGAATCTGAAACAATGGTCTTGTTTCTTTTAAAATGTATTCGAGCCGGTTTGTATAACGTGTAAATGTCCTGGTCTGAAAGCCAAGCTCTTACCTGTTTTCTATTCAAAGTTTTACTTTGCTTTTGGCTGCTTGAAAAAGAGGGTTCACCCCGCCGAAGCTCCCAACTTCCCTGGGGGTGTGATATATTTTCTTTAACAGAGCCATCTGCGTAGACATGACTGTTACTGGTACCGTCTTTTACTAACACGAGTATGGAGGGGGACACATTCACATTGACAAATTGAAATAAATTTTATGAATCCTCTGGTTTAACATGCCCTTTTACAGCCGCCTGCAAAAATGGATGCCATGACCCCTACCATTAGGGAGTCTGAGCTGGTCATTCTTCCATTTTGTTCTTTTCTAGATTGTCCTCTCGAGATCCCTGTCTCAGACAGGAGCAAAAACAGCTGACGCAGGATAGATTTACTCCCACGGGGCTACCGATGCATAAGTTCTCAAAGGCCTCTAGAAAGGCATCGTCGAGCTGTTGAAAGATTTTCAAAAAAGAAACAAGGATAAGCCCCCACTGCTTGTCTTTAGATTTACGCAACCCCGGGTCGGTTCCTAACCCCATTACACCCCCGCAATCCTTGACCGTCACTTCTAAATCGTTCACTTACCTGAGCAATGTCTTTTCCATTCACCTTGTCCGCTGGTGACTCCCCCAAGCCATGATCACCTTCTTCCATGGGGGTGGATGACGCGAGGCCGTCACGCTCATCGGGCTGCCTCACGAGTGGTTGGGTTTTGGGATTGGGTTCCGATGTATCCATCAGTGGCTGAGTGAAAGGGCCCTCCTCAGCACTGTTGCTGATATAGCGCTCTCTCCACACAAGTTCAAAGGCGCTCCAGGCTGAAAAAAGTCCGAAGTTCTCAGGGGAATGGTGAAGGAGTCCATGTTTCCTCTCAGCGTTTCCATGATTTCTAAAACACGTGTTCTTGGTACAAGATGGCCTCTTCTGCCCGGTGCTGGGACTTATGAGGTGGTGGTGCTGCGCTCTGATTGGCAGAGGGCAGTGGGAGGAATTCTTAGAGGGGTCACACGACCCTCTTCTGGGCAGTTCATTCTGCCCCAGAACCTGCCCTATTTGGTCAAATCTCCTCTCAGGGCGGTCCTACGGGGGGAGAAATCCATCCCTATTGGTAGAGGGCAGTGGGAGGAGTTCTTAGAGGGGTCACATGACACCCTTTGCTTCCAGTCATGTGTCCGTCTTGAACCCTGTCATCTTGAACCCGATGACAGGTGTGTGTGGCCTGAGGGGCCAGGGGGCAGTGACAACATTTGATTGATGGCAGACCCCCTGTGCCCTCTTTCAGTTGGCACCAAGAGGTCCCTGGGTCACAAGGACCTTGTTTTATGCTAACAAAATCCCCTGACTCTATCTGACCAATTTCCCATCTAAATGGAAACCAACCAGTAAGGCCCCACATTTTGGTTACTCTTTGGTTGAAGGACCTACACTGGCATAGTCACCTCAGTTGTTCTAGAATTAGCAACAGACTTAGTTTGCCAACGAATATGGTTGTTTGGCTGGAGTCAAGAGACCATTGTTCAGCTGAGTGACACCTGTGACGGTGACCCCCATAAGGCTTTATGGAAATATGCTTATGAATGTATAAATGACACAACTGGAATATGTTTTATGCTACATATGCCATGTAACATATCTCTGCAAAGGTTATGATCTACTGAATCTATTCATCCTATTGTAGGCATGTGTCATTATTGTATTCGAAGTTATAAATATTGGCTGTGTACTTGTTTGATTCTAAGTAGGGTGTAGTGAAGCAGTTGGTCAGCTTTCTGAGAAAAGACTATTCTCAGTAAGTGCCCAATCAAGAAACACTTAAGCTAACAATGAACTTGGAGATGCCAATCCACATCTGAGCTTTCCCAGGAATGTGGCTTGGCTGGTAAGGAACTCAGTCATGCATGGACATGTGACTTGCCCAGGTGACTCCAAAACTCCATTTTGTACCTGGACTTTGCATAAGAGAGAGGAGGGGGGCTCCACCCACAAGAGAAAGTCTATTTAACCCCCTGGGAGACCCCTCCATTTTGTCTTCAGCTGGCTCAAGAGATAGCCTCTCCACCCCCCAGGATACCTGAAAGAGACTGGAAAAAAGGACAGTAACTACAGGGGGTGTGAGTGATTGCTGGACCCAGACTACAAGGAGACTAGTCTGTAAAAGGAAGCTTACTGGGTGAGGATTTTATTTATATTCAGTTTCTTAGACATAGAGTTGCGTGTTTTATTTTATTTTACTTGGTAATTCACTTAGTTCTGTCTGTTACTACCTAGAACCACTTAAATCCAACTTTCTGTATTTAATAAAATCACTTTTTACTTATTAATTAACCCAGAGTATGTATTAATACCTGGGGAGCAGGAGGGCAAACAGCTGTGCATCTCTCTCTATCAGTGTTATAGAGGGCGAGCAATTTATGAGTTTACCCTGTACAAGCTTTATACAGGGTAAAACGGATTTATTTGGGGTTTGGACCCCATTGGGAGTTGGGTATCTGAGTGTTAAGGACAGGAACACTTCTTAAATTGCTTTCAGTCAAGCCTACAGCTGTTAGGGGACGTGGTTCAGACCCTGGGTCTGGGTTTGCAGCAGGCTAGCGGGTCTGGCTCAAATCAGGTAGGACACTGAAGTCCCAAGCTGACGGGGCAGGAAAGCAGGGGCAGAAGTAGTGTTGGCACATCAGGTGGCAGCCCCCAGGGGGTTTCTGTTAGGGTTACCATATTTCAGCAAGCAAAAAAGAGGACGGGAGGAGCCCTGCCCTAGCCCCGGCCCTGTCCCTCCCACTTCCCGCCCCCCTCAGAACTCCCAACTCTCCCCCCGCTCCTTGTCCCCTGACTGCCCCCTCCTGGGACCCCTGCCCCTAACTGCCCCCCAGGACTCCACCCCCTAACTAAGCCTCCCTGCCTCTTGTCCCCTGACTGCCCCCTCCTGAGACCCTCCCCCCATCCTAACTGGCCCCCTAGGACCCTACCCCCTACCTGTCCCCTGACTGCTCCAACCCTTATCCACACCCCCACCCCCAGACAGACACCAGGGACTCCCACGCCCCATCCAACCACTCCCCACCCCCTGACAGCCCCCCCCAGAACTCCCGACCCATCTAAACCCCTCTGCTCCCTGTCCCCTGACTGCCCCCTCCTGAGACCCTCCCCCCATCCTAACTGGCCCCCTAGGACTCTACCCCCTACCTGTACCCTGACTGCCCCAACCCTTATCCACACCCCCACCCCCAGACAGACCCCTGGGACTCCCACGCCCCATCCAACCACTCCCCACCCCCTGGCAGCCCCCCCCAGAACTCCCGACCCATCTAAACCCCTCTGCTCCCTATCCCCTGACTGCTCTGATCCATCTCCCCACCCCTGCTCCCTGACAGCCCCCCCGAGAACTCCCACCCCCCCCACTCCTTGTCCCCTGACTGCCCCCTCCTGGGACCCCTGCTCCTAACTGCCCTCCAGAACCCCATCCCCTATTTATGTACAGGCGTGACTACCTGCCCTTTCCTGGTTATTATACGCGGCCAGTCCGCATCCACATCCAGTAGTTAAAAAAAAAATAAAAATAAACTAATAATTTAAATTGGAATTTCATCCATTAATAAGTATTTATTATATAATTAAAACCATTCTATTGAAGGACAGATATTAAATAACACTAAATAAGTTAATGTTCAAAACAATATTAAAAATTTGAAAATTTAGAGCATGGAAACCAAAATAGCTAAAATTTAGTTTTGGCAAGATACACGGAATGGAAACTCCGGGATCTTTACCTGTCACTGAATATAGCCATCATACCAATAGTGGAATATAAAACAAGTCTACATATACTCTCCTTAAAATTTTTACTTCTGTCCATTCCCAATAATTGTAACAAATCATTATTACCTTCACTCCACTTGCCACGCGCCCCAAGCACAAAACCAAAGAAGTGAATATTTTTACCTCCCGTTAAGTTTTTAATTTCTTCCTCTAACTCAAGATAATAAGCCACCTTCTCACTGTGGGCTTGTTCCAAACTTCCGGCATTATCCTCCCATCGCACTGTAACATCAACCACCACTGCTGTATCTCCTTTTATAAATATAATATCCGGCTTTCTTAACTCACCCTTACTATTTCTCAAATGGGGCTCTATCATTGCCTTCCACCCTAATTTACCAACCTTATCTACAACTGCAGACACTACTCTATTATGCCTTTTTATCCTAGCATTCTTAGTCTTATAACATTGTCCTGAGATATGGGGAACAGTCTCCCGCACTTTACCGCACCATCTACAAAGAGCATTCACACCTCCTCTTCCTCTTGCTAATGTCTCCCTAGTAGGATAAATATTTGCCCTAAGCTGCAATGCTGCGATATACGCTGACGATTTAACTTTACTAGAGTTTCTAAAAATCGAATTACTAATTAAATCATTTTTAAAATATTTTATCCCTATTCCCTGACATCTCAGTTCCGACCATCTTAAAAATTCCTCTTCCCTCCATTTCTTGGGATGAGATGTTACTGCACTAAATGACAATATTTTATCCACAAGATTTTCTCCTGCATATAGATAAGATAGGTCCATCCAATCATCTCTCGAGACAATATGTCTCCTCCATTTACGAATTAACATATTTGGGATTTGCACACTAAACTTAGTGAGAGCTAAACCACCATCCCTACCTCTAGAATAAAATATCCCATCTGTGGTACACTGAGGTAAATGTAAAATCTCTTTAACTATTTTTCTAACTAACACATCAAGATCGTCTAAAAGATTAAAAGGGGGTTCTATTAAAAGAAGATTATAAAATAGCTTCGGTAAGATATATGTCTGTAAAATTAATATTTTTTGGGCCGGTTTTAATGGGGCCTTAATTAAATTCTCACTCCAATCTTTCAATTTTTCTTTAAGTACCGGTCCCCCTACACCTATCCAGGGATCTATTCTAGCCCCTAAATATTTTTCAAAATCCCCTGGTTGAACATATTCAATCTCCTCTGACCCTATCTGCCAATTATCCTTAGGATTAACTACATAGGTTTTATGTTTAGTTAAAATATGAAAGCCTTTCGTTTTCTTCACATTAACAGAGAGATTAGTATTTTTACAAAACTCCTCTAAGATACCCAAATTTTTAATCATTCCTTTATATGAGCTACTTAAAATTGCCACATCATCGGCAAAAGCCAATGACGTGACACCATTACCCTTAACATAAAAACCACTTCCTTCTACTTCTAATCTAGTTAAAAGGGGATCCATAGCAATATTAAACAAAACTGGGGACAACGGGTCACCCTGCTTGACCCCCCTCCTAATTAAAATAGACTCAGTAGCTTCATCACCCACCCATACCCTAGTTGTGCAATTATCATAAAGGTCCCTAATAATATCTATAAAATGTTCATCTATACCAAATCTTCTCAACCCGGCTATTATATGTCCGTGTCCCACAGAATCAAATGCTTTAGCCAGATCTACGAACACTATTGCAATTTCATTCCCATTTCGTTTAGCCCCTTTAATCAAATTATCTAATATAGCAATATTTTCCTCACACCCAGGGGCGGATATAAACCCTTTTTGTCTACTACATATCTTAACTGTTTCCACCAGTCTTTTTGC
Organism: Terrapene triunguis; assembly: GCF_002925995.2. Classification (NCBI taxonomy): domain Eukaryota; kingdom Metazoa; phylum Chordata; order Testudines; family Emydidae; genus Terrapene; species Terrapene triunguis. The sequence continues at coordinate 96,439 of NW_020664597.1, read as the reverse complement.
TAATATTTTGGTATAGATTCTAATCCAAACTGACCCAATTGTCAATGGTCTCCAAGATGTTAACTTCTTCATTTCCTCCTCATCTTGTGTCTTTGGTATTAAAATCGTTCTATTTTTCTTAAATTCATCTGGTACCTGTCTATTTAGAAACCATATATTAAAAATTTTTGTAAGTATTAAGGAGTCTAAATTAAAAATATCCCACAAATTGCTCACTTTTACTTTATCTGGGCCAGGAGCACTATCTTTTCTTATTTCTCTTAAAGCTATTCTAATCTCATCCACAGAGATCGGACTCATTAATATATCATTATCCGCATTCTCTGTGGATGATGGCCACCCTATCATATTACCATGTCCAATTGTTCCCAAAATATTGACATAGTATTCCTCAATTTCTTTCATAGGGATAGCACACTTAGCCTTATCTGGCTCTCCCATTATAATGCGAGTCAATCTTCTTCTATCCTTATCAAATAATTGTTGATAGAATTTATACTTAGCTTTCTTTGTAGCATATCTCCTAATTGCATTAAATTGCTTCCTTCTCCCCTCCTTTCTCATCTTCCCTTTTCCTTTATTCCTCAACTCTATTTGACTTTCATTTCTAGGGTCCTTTCCCTCTACTAATGAATAACATAATTTTTCCAACATTGCCCAACCGAGAGCTTTTGTTAAATCCTCCTTTAATAATCCTTCAATTTCCCCTAAACTATTTATTATTTCTCTTCCCTCCCTACTTTGTTTTCCCCGTTTACATATTTTCTCCACTAAATCCACTTCTGGGTGTCCTTTTAGTGGGAAAATCCTCTCTCTTGGGGGCGGAATTTCTAATATATTTACTCTAATGTCCTCTACCTCAGTCACTTCCTCCCTATCTCCTGTTACCACTAACTTCTTCTTTGCTAATTCTCGTCTTTTATCTGATATTTGTTTATTCGTTTTGGTCCTCATCTCGCTCTCAATACATTTATTTATATTCCTTTTCCCAATATATTTCCTTTCCAACTGTATAAGCTGCGCAACCTCATCTTTGGTCCATATACGAGATCTAGTCGATCCCTCTTTGATCTTACTTTTAGCAGCCATATCTTCTTTTCTTTGCTCATTCCTCACAGCAGGGTGTCTATGTCTACAGTGTTGGCTCAATCCAGATCTAGTATGAAAACCAAGCCCACAGACCGAGCACGTATGGCTCTTCATTGGGGTATCCACCTTCTTGGGTATGCACTTGGGGTAGTGGCAAGCTATATTATGATATTGAGAAGATTTTCCACATTTACTACATACAACTCGTATGGCTTTACTTTTATGAACCACATTAATGTGTTTGGCCCATTTACCAAATGTTGGTAATATCTGGGGACATATTGGACAATTAAAACTATCAACGGGATACTCTAAATAAAAAACCCCATCCTTCCACGAACTACTTTCTAATATATTTATATTACTACCAGTACTGTTAAGATTCTTATTACGATCCCTATTAAAATCAGTACTTGGTCTAAAACTATTTAATAAACTAGACCCATTAACTAAATGAGCATTAAGATATCCCGATTCGCTAACATATGGATCATCAAATGTACTTAAATAAGCCTCCCTGTTCCTTGTCCCCTAACTGCCCTCTCCTAAGACCCCCCCCACCCTAACTGCCCCCCTGGACCCTACCCCCTACCTGTACCCTGACTGCCCAAAACCTTATCCACCCCCCCCAGAAAGCCCCCCTGAACTCCCGACCCCCCCCGTGTCTTGACTGCCCCCTCCAGAACCTCCCTGCCCCTTCTCCGACCCCCTGGCCCCCTTGTTGTTGGCCTTCGCCTAACGTCTCTGTGAACTTGCTCAGGAACGGCCTGAGACGCTCGTCCCGGCAGGCTGGCTGGCGGGGGAGGAGCTCCAGACTCCCGGAGCCGATCTGCGAATGCAGGGAGGGAGGGAGTGATCTCTGCTGCAGGGGAAGCGGAGGAGGGGCTGTCTCTGGCTGTCGGAGCCCCATGTAAGTGGCACCATCCGGCCGGCTGCCCTGTTAGCCACGCGCGCTCTGCATGGGGGGAAGTCCGGACATTTCCAAATTCCCCCCGGACGCTATTTTTAGCTCAAAAAGCCGGACATGTCCGGGGGAATCCGGACGAATGGTAACCCTAGTTTCTGTGATCCAACCTGTCACAACACCAATAAGGGAAAAAATAAGTTCACTATTAACTCTTCCCGATTAAATTGGAATGTCTGTCACCAGCGTGTGGCAAGGGCCGTTGTTGTCTGGCTGCAGTGGACCCACACTGCATTTTATTGGCTTCTAAACAGTTTCTATGCTATTGTTTTGATTAATTTTTATTTCTCAGGGGAAGAAGCATGTTGGGAAGTCCCTGGAAGTGACAGGATTCTCTAAAAACTGCACTGATTGACAGGAGTTACACAGGCATTTATTTGCCATGTGCAGTGCAGAGTTCTGAAAATCATATCCCCGGGGCCGGCAGTATCCAGTGCTCACCTGGATTGTCTGTTTGTGGAGGTGATTTGCAGCTGTTTTCTAGTGCAGGGAACTCAAGTGTAACAGTAACATGTCTGCTCTCCTAGATCTCTTCCTGTACAGAAAGGTGTGCATCCCACAATCCGCTTCCTTTGGGAGCCAACTGGGGGAAGGAGGAGCTGGGATTGTTTGATCAGATCAGTAAAAACTCCTGGACTTCATTTTTCAGTCTCCACTGCTTCCCACCCTCACCACTTGTTCTTGGGTTTGCTGAAAATCAGCATAAAAGCTCGCTGTGTGGGGAAGGCCTCACTGAACTTATCTAGTTCTTTTTAGAACCCTGTTATGCTGGGATGCAACACAATGCCCTCAGTTCTGAACAGTTCTATTTGTGAGCTATGTTTTAATGGTCACAGCAATGCTCCGGCTCTCAGGAGCACAAAGCCAAGAGTTAATACTGCATCTTCTTCTTCTGTCCTCTCAGATTTTGAGACTGTTACTCCTTAGGACCTGAGTGGAGAGCCCAAAATTTGGAGTCTTACAGATTGTTTCAGCTGGGAGGAGAAACTGGTGCGGGAGTGATGCTATCTTGTTTATTTACAAGGAATGTAGAAAGTCCTGCTTCTCTGAATGCAGTAGGAACCAAACAACAGGACCCAAGTCTCTTTTAGCCAGCACCACTCAGCATTTGCCCAGGCTGTCTCTGCAGCCTTCTTCTCCAACTGTTTCTTTGTGCTTTTCCCTCTACCCCCAAACACACCCTCCTACCCAAAACAATACCCAGCAAAACTCTCCACCCAAATAATTCTAACTCCAGAGTGACTTTGATTTAGAGACAACTATGATTTCATAAAGGAGCTTCACTATTTCTGTTTTCTTACATGAAGGATAGCAGTTACATCCCCATCAGGGCCAGGGTGTATGTGGCTTGGCCTCAGGGTTAGCACTGGGCATAGGCTGAGAGTCCAGGGGCCAAGAGCCAATTACCAGGAATCAGGTTGAGTCAGGATACCGGGAGATCAGGACTGGGTGTCGGAACTGGACGGCAGGAACTAGGAGGCAATTACCGAGAGACAGGCCAAGTCAGGATACCAGGAGGTCTGGATCTGAAGGCAGGACCAGGTAAACACCAGACCAGCACTCCATGGCAAGGTGAAGCCCAGTTGTACAGAAAACTTCCTGTTTCCTTCTCTGGCTTAAATAGAGGCCGTGGCCCATTCAGGAGTCTTGAACTCTCCCAATCAGAGTGTAGGGGTTAGGTCTTGTGCCCCAGTTGGGGTTCATGGGCCTGGTACCAGCTACTGTCTGTGAGCTGCTGGGTGGAGGATTTGAGTGTGATGATGCCTGCCCGCCTGTCCCCCTGAGACCTGTGTTCAAGACCCTTGGGGCCTAACATCACCCCCTTCCTAAAGGATACCCTCTGGGTGCAGGCTTCTCAGTGTGGTTCTTACGGAAGGCTTGTATTAGGGCAGGGGGTATCACTTTTTTTTTTGTTGGGCCCTGCCTTGAAAATATTTCAGGTTTTGATGACCGGCCCCCCAAAAGTATTAGCAAATTACTGTACACACTCATAGGAGCACTACATGAAGCATGTAATCATTATCCCTGCAGTGAGAGGTGCTGAAACCTTTCAAAAGGTGTAAAGCAACAGTTTTCAGGAATAACTGGGTGAACATTTAAAAAACATGTTTTCTGATGAAAAAAATCAGGCAACAGGATACAGTTTGGAGAGCTGGAAGCCTTTTCCAGTGATTGTGGCAAAGATCATAACATTGTCCAATTTGTGGTAATAATCATAACATTGTCCAAGAATTGTGGTTTTCTACACAACTATATGCAAACGAGTATCTGGACACTTAATGCTGTAGTAGGAAAAGAGCCTGAAACATAAGCCCTTGTATCAGAGGCCTGGTATGAGGCCTAAGGCCTGGGCTAAAGTAATGGCCAGAACCTGCTAATATAAAGCAAAGTCAGGTTGTGAGCAAGAGGCAGGCCCTGCTCACAGAATTTGGCAAGCATATAGCTGATATTGCTAGGCACAAAGCACTCAACGCACACACATTCCCGGGTGGTACCAGAACATCCCGATACCAGCACACTTCTCATAGATAACAGGAACACACTGACCCATCCTAAGGATAAGGTCGGGATGACAGCATGATGGATAGGGATGTTTTGATAAAACCAACATGTACAAGGTAACGGGAGGCCTCTGGGTACATCAGAGGGTGACACCCTGGTATGTTAGGAGTGAGGTGTAACTTGTTTGTATCTGTGTATAAAGATGTACCTCTGAGGGGCTGTCTTTGGCCAGCCTAGGGGGCAGTGGAAAGTCCCGCCACTGACTGAGCTGAGTCCATTGTCGGGGGCACATATTCGTAGTATGTCCTGTAGAGTCTGCTGGAAACTATTACTGTGCTTTGTTTGGCAATAAACCTGGCCGGGTGCCTTCGTAGCTTATCAGAGTCTGTGGTCACTGGGGGTTCTCTCGGGATCTGCTGTGCCAGCGATCTGCAGAGCCGGGGCAGCACACAGAGGGAACACACACACTCAGACAAACAATTATCAACATTTGACAGAGCAGAGCACCACATCGGTGACGTCTGACGACAAATGCTAGGGGTGCAGCGGTTTTGAAGCACTACCAGATCATGCCACCCTTCCTTCTGCACTGCTGCTGGCAGCGATGCTGCCTTCAGAGCTGGGTGCCTGGCAAGCAGCTGCCGCTCTCCAGCTGCCCAGCTCAAAATCACGGACATTTGTTCATATTTCAAAAATGCCCCTGGACAGAGATCGGAGAACCAAAGAAGCAGTCATGTCCTCAAAAACGGAGACGGTATGGCACCCCTAGGTTAAGGGTTAACTATTTAAGCGCTGTATTGAAATGCAAAGGATCTGAAGAGTCTCATGATATTTTTGTGATCTCTCGACCACCCCTAAAATAGTCATGTGACCACCTTTTGGGTCGGGACCCCAGTTTGAGAAACGCTGTATTAGGGCGTGAATGTGTTTTGCTGAAGGGGCTTTTACCTGCGGAGGCATGAACCACATTATTGAATGCAAACTCCATGTAGGGTAATAGAGGACCAATCATCTTTCTGGTGGTTAATATAACATTGTAAGTATTGTTCTCCGCAGGGACAGAACTGTGGGGTGGGACTTGCAGGGGCTATAGCCACCCCAAATTTGCTTAACCTGCCCCCCGAAACCACCCCCCCCAGTGCAAAGGTCAGAGCTGGGTGCCCAGGAGAGTGTACGTCAGAGCCCCTGCGCTCCTCACCCAGCTCTACTTAGCATGACCTCTAGCTGCTGCTGCTCTGCCTCCCGGGACCCAGCTTGGAGGCATGTGAGGCCATGCTGGGATCTGCAACTAGGAGCAGTGGCAGCTCATTGGAGCTTTTGCCTTGTGGGGGCACCTTGGAACCAGCAGCTCCGGCCCCGCGAGGCACTGGCACAGAGTTAAAGCAGCACCAGGCTGCTCACTGACAGTGACTGGTGTGGCAGGGCCAGTTCAGCTGCCAATCTCTCCTGGATATTAAGGGGCCTGAGGCCTGGGCTGAGGTGTGTTCTCCTTGTGGAGTTCCAGGACACTGCACTAAGGATACATCTCCGGGGGAGGGAACTCCAGCTATTAGGAAGAGATTAGTAATGGGCGATTCGATCATTAGAAACGTAGATAGCTGGGTTTGCGATGACCGGTAGAACCGCACGGTGACTTGCCTGCCTGGTGTGGAGGTTGTGGATCTCTCGAGACATCTAGACAGACTTATGTGTAGTGCTGGGGAGCAGCCGGTGGTCGTGGCACATGTAGGTACCAATGACACAGGGAAGGATAGGAGAGGTCCTGGAGGCCAAATTTAGGCTGCTAGGTAAGAGAGTGAAGTCCAGGACCTCCATGGTAGCATTCTCTGAGATGCTCCCAGTTCCACGCGCAGGGCCAGTTAGACAGGCAGAACTTCAGGGTCTCGATGTGTAGATGAGATGGTGTAGGGAGGAGGGGTTTAGATTTTTATTAGGAACTGGGGAAACTTTTGGGAGAGGGGGAACCTGTACAGGAAGGATGGGCTCCACCTAACCCAAAACGGAACCAGATTGCTGGCACTTAACATTAAAAAGGTCGTTGAGCAGTTTTTAAACTAAGGGCTGGGGGAAAGCCAACAGGTGCGGAGGAACACGTGGTTCGGACAGAGACATCCCTTAATAGAGAATCTCTATGTCCTAGTGAGGACGAGAGGATGGAAAAGGATAAAATACAGGCAGGGTCTGATCAGAAACAGTCAAATAAAAAATAGTCCCATTCAATTACATCCTGTAATGGCAGACAGCTAAAAGGAGACAAGTTTTTAAAGTGCTTATATACCAATGCTAGAAGTCTAAATAATAAGATGGGTGAACTAGAGTGCCTCGTATTAAATGAGGATATTGATATAATAGGCATCACAGAAACTTGGTGGAATGAGGATAATCAATGGGACACAGTAATACCAGGGTACAAAATATATCGGAAGGACAGAACAGGTCGTGCTGGTGGGGGAGTGGCACTAGATGTGAAAGAAAGCGTAGAATTAAATGAAGTAAAAATCGTTAATGAATCAAACTGTACCATAGAATCTCTATGGATGGTAATTCCATGCTCTAATAATAAGAATATAGCAGTAGGGAGATATTACCGACCACCTGACCAGGATGGTGATAGTGACTGTGAAATGCTCAGGGAGATTAGAGAGGCTATTAAAATAAAACACTCAATAGTAATAATGGGGGATGTCAACTATCCCCATATTGATTGGGTACCTATCACCTCAGGAAGGGATGCTGAGATAAAGTTTCTTGACGCCTTAAATGACTGCTTCTTAGAGCAGCTAGTCCTGGAACCCACCAGAGGAGAGGCAATTTTTGATTTAGTCCGAAGTGGAGCACAGGATCAGGTCCAAGAGGTGAATATAGCTGGACCGCTTGGTAATAGTGACCATAATATAAATAAATGTAACATCCCTGTGGCAGGAAAAACACCACAGCAGCCCAACACTGTAGCATTTAATTTCAGCAAGGGGAACTACACAAAAATGAGGAGGTTAGTTAAACAGAAATTAAAGGGTACAGTGCCAAAAGTGAAATCTCTGCAAGCTGCATGGAAACTTTTTAAAGACACTATAATAGAGGCTCAACTTAAATGTATACCCCAAATTAAAAAGCATAGTAAGAGAACCAAAAAAGAGCCACCATGGCTAAACAACCTAAGAACATAAGAACGGCCAGACTGGGTCAGACCAAAGGTCCATCAAGCCCAGTATCCTGTCTACCGACAGTGGCCAATGGCAGGTGCCCCAAAGGGAATGAACAAACAAGTTATCAAGTGATCCATGCCCTGTCGCCCAATCCCAGCTTCTGGCAAACAGAGGGGACACTTTTCCTGCCCATCCTGGCTAATAGCCATTGATGGACCTATCTTCCAGGAATCTATCTAGCTCCCTTTTGAACCCTGTTATAGTATTGGCCTTCACAACACCCTGTGGCAAGGAGTTCCAGAGGTTGACAGTGCGTTGCTGTGACAAAGTGGGTTTTAAAAAAAATTTTTCATGGTTTTCCAATGGTTTGCATGCCGAGGGGGTGGGACTCAGTGTCCCTGGGTGTTACTGGTTTAACGAGGGGAGAGGGAGTTTGTTGTTACAGAGGACCGGAGAGGGAACTTGGGACCCCAGCCAATGGCCTGGAGGACGGACACCCCAGCGACTGGTGACCCGGAGGCCCAGCTCAGGAGTCGCAGCCGGTTCTGGCCAGTGGGAGGACAATGGGCTGGAAAGAGAGGACCCCCGTGACCTGACCAGCCGGTTCCAGCCAGAGGGGCCAGAGGACGGAAGAGGGGAGAGGAGGCCCAGGTGTTTCCCTGGAGAGAAGACAATGGACAGAGGCAGGACTTGGGGGAGGTGATATCAGATGCCCAGCTGGGAAGCGGGGGGGCTCGGGGCTGGGGAGGGGGAGCAGGCAGAGCCCACCTGGATGCAGAGAGACTGGGATGTGCTGGGCTGAGGGAGGCCAGGCCTGAGGCCCTGAGAGTTTCCTGTGCTGGGTTCAACTCTCAATAAATCCTCCTGTTTTACGCTGGCTGAGAGTCACTCCGGGCTAGAGAACAGGGGGCATCGTCCCCTTCGGGGGGTGGAGGCCCGGGGGGCCCAGAGCGAGGGGACTCCCTGAGGGGGCCCACGGCAGAGACAGACATGCTAAGGCTCAGAGAGGTGCGGCTCCAGAAGGTGGAGGGGCTTAACCCTGAGAGAGAGTGGACCCCCGAGAAGGGCTGTCTCACTGAAAGGGGCACCCCCCACGGACCACATGGGGCCAAGAGCGGGCACAATCTGTGAGTCCGTGACAGTTGCGTGAAAAAATACTTTCTTGTGTTTGTTTTAAACCTGCTACCTATTAATTTCATTTGGTGGCCCCTTGTTCTTGTATTATGAGGAGTAAATAACACTTCCTTATTTACTTTCTCTATACCGCTCATGACTTTATAGACTTCTATCATATCCCCCCTTAGTCGCCTCTTTTCCAAGCTGAAAGTCCCAGTCTTACTAATCTCTCCTCATATGGAAGCCGTTCCATACCCCTAATCATTTTTGTTGCCCTTTTCTGAACCTTTTCCAATTCCAATATATCTTTTTTGAGATGGGGTGACCACATCTGCGTACACTATTCAAGATGTGACTGTACCATAGATTTATACAGAGGCAATATGATATTTTCTGTCTCATTATCTATCCCTTTCTTGATGATTCCCAACATTCTGTTCGCTTTTTTGACTGCTGCTCCACATTGAGTTGATGATTTCAGAGAACTATCCACAGTGACTCCAAGATCTCTTTCTTGAGCGGTAACAGCTAATTTAGACCCCATACATTCACAAGTACCATGTCTAGTCTGTTTTACAAGTTTTATTAGAGTCACAAGCAAGGTTACAATTACCCAAGCGTATATAAATCCTACGAATACCCATGCACAAGTTATAAATATAGTCATACTCACATCCTTAAAGATATTCTTAGAGAACATAAGAACGGCCATACTGGGTCAGACCAAAGGTCCATCTAGCACAGTATCCTGTCTTCCGACAGTGGCCAATGCCAGGTGCCCCAGAGGGAATGAACAGAACAGGAAATCACCAAGTGATCCATCCCCTGTCACCCATTCCCAGCTTCTGGGAAACAGAGGCTAGAGACACCATTCCTGCCCATCCTGGCTAATAGCCTTTGATGGACCTATCCTCCATGAATTTATCTAGCTCTTTTTTGAACCCTGTTATGGTCTTGGCCTTCACAACATCTTCTGGCAAAGACTTCCACAGGTTGACTGTGCGTTGTGTGAAGAAATACTTCCCTTTGTTTGTTTTAAACCTGCTGCCTATTAATTTCATTTGGTGACCCCTAGCTCTTGTGTTATGAGAAGTAGTAAACAACACTTCCTTATTTACTTTCTGCACACCAGTCATGATTTTATAGACCTCAATCATATCTCCCTTTTGCCGTCTCTTTTCCAAGCTGAAAAGTCCCAGTCTTATTAATCTCTCCTCATACAGAAGCCGTTCCATACCCCTAATCATTTTTGTTGCCCTTTTCTGAACCTTTTCCAATTCCAATATATCTTTTTTGAGATGGGGCGACCACATCTGCATGCAGTATTCAAGATGTGGGGGTACCATGGGTTTATATAGAGGCAATATGATATTTACTATCTTCTTATCTATCCCTTTCCTAATGATTCTCAACATTCTGTTCGCTTTTTTGACTGCTGCTGCACATTGAGTGGATGTTTTCAGAGAAATGTCCCCAATGACTCCAAGATCTCTTTCTTCAGTGGGAACAGCTAATTTAGACCCCATCACCCAGTTTTGAGGGATCCTTTTATAGCTCTTCGCAGTCTGCCTGGGTCTTAACTCTCTTTAGTAATTTTGTATCATCTGCAAATTTTGCCACCTCACTGTTTACCCCTTTTTCCAGATCATTTATGAATATGCTGAATAGGACTGGTCCCCTAACAGACCCCTGGGGGACACCACTATTTACCTCCCTCCAGTCTGAAAACTGACCATTTATTCCTACCCTTTGTTTCCTATCTTTTAACCAGTTACCAATCCATGAGAGAACCTTCTCTCTTATCCCGTGGCAGCTTACTTTGCTTAAGAGCCTTTGGTGAGGGACCTTGTCAAAGGCTTTCTGAAAATCTAAGTACACTATATCCACTAGATCCCCCTTGTCCACATGCTTGTTGACCCCCTCAAAGAGTTCTAGTAGATTGGTGAGGCGTGATTCCCCTTTACTAAAACCATGTTGACTCTTCCTCAACAAATTATGTTCATCTATATGTCTGACAATATTGTTCTTTATTATAGTTTCAACCAGTTTGCCCGGTACTGAAGTCAGGCTTACAGGCCTGTAATTGCCGGGATCACCTCTGGAGCCCTTTTTAAAAATTGGCGTCACATTAGCTCTCCTCCAGTCATCTGGTACAGAAGCTGATTTAAAGGATAGGTTACAGACTACAGTTAGTAGTTCTGCAATTTCACATTTGAGTTCCTTTAGAACTCTTGGGTGAATCCCATCTGGTCCTGGTGACTTATTGCTGTTTAATTTATCAAACAAGGTCAGCTCCTGAAGTTCTCTTCCCCCCAGGTCATCACTAGATGTCAGGGGAGAGCTCATTCAGACCCCTGCTTACACCCCCATAGTGGGTTTCTTTTACCTTTTCATTCTCTTTGACCTCAGTGCAGCCTTCGACATTGTAGGTCACTCCATCCTCCCTCACCTCCCTCCATAGCTATGGAGGATTTTCTGGTTCCTGCCTCTCATGATTGTGTTGAGAGGCATCTATTTATTCTTTCCCTGTCTCATATAGTGGCTCCTTCTCTGTTGCAAGGCCTCTTCTGTTTGGAATACCACAAGGTTCAGTTCTCGGCCCTCTCCTCTTTTCCATTTATCTTCTAGTGTCAAGCAGGTAACAGGTCATTGATAATGCTGTGGATAGCTGGCCTATGGGAAAACGTGTTCTTCTTATTATTACCTTCATTCTTCATGTCCTATTCCTTTCAATATTTTTAACACCTGCTGGTTGCTTCCTGTCTTAAATTAGATTGTAAAATTTTTCGGGCACAAACAGTCTCTTATTCTCTATTTATACACCACCTACTACAATAAGGTCGGTCAAGGCTGAATCCTCACTCTGTCATTTTGAGTGCAGAAGTTGGGGGCCCACAAGGATTTTAAAAATTAATACTGGCCACTCCAGGCTTGTATTACACTCCCAAGGTTACAGCTTCTCTCTGACCTTGGCTTGGTAAACGCTGCCACCACCCAAATGCAAAACCCCCTTGGACCCAGGAAGGTGCACTGGGGAATTCCTCCCTGTGGGGTACCCTCAAGCCCTTTCACCCTCCCCCCCCCCGGAGAAGAGCTGAGAAAGAAAACAAAGGAAATCAGCTGTTGCTACCAGCTAATCAAACAACATGTGCACAAACCTCTTAGGACAAAAAATCCAATCCTGTTCTTAAAGATAAAATTTATTAAAAACAAAAAGAAAGGAAATATATTTGGAACTTAAGCTTTTTGCTAGATCTTAAAAGAAACAATTACAAAAATTAAGCATCAAGATAGATTTCTTGGGGGTTCAGCTTAAAGGTTACAAGCAAAACAAAAGCATCTGGGGTTAGCACAGAGGAGATCCACAAGCCAAAATAAAGAGAGAATCCTATTCGCATCTATTTAAACATTCCCTGTCCAATGATTTCTTCTAGGGATGGAAGATGAATTTTTATACCTGGTTCAAGCCTTACTCAGCATTACTGCTAATAGCATTGCTGCTCCGTGTCTCATTCTCCGGAGAACAACAGACAAAGGGAAAGCTTCTTTCCCATTTTAAAAAGTTCTACCTTCCCATTGGCTCTTTTGGTCAGGTGCCCACTTCTTTTCTTTTACCTGTGGGCTTGTTAACCCTTTACAGGTAAGCAAGCAGAGAACAGCTACCAAGAGGGGTTTTACTAACTGGCTGGCTGGGTGTCCATCAAAGGGAGCTACCCCACCACTTTATTTATCACAAGGTCCCAATCTGACCAGGAACTTCTGGGTACTATAGTAATATAAATAATTATGTAACCCTTCTGCCCATCTAAGTTGGCAGCAACAAGGGCCGGGTTCTGTATCTAGGGGTTCCGTTTCAATAACACAATGCAAAACCGGCTCGAGCCCCCACCCAGTGACCTGGGACAATTACATACCACCCCCCTGGGTACCTCTAAGAGGCAATACTTCCCCTCTCGCAAGCACGGAGTCTGAGTGTAGCAGAAAATGTTTAATAACATGAGGTAAACGACATCAGCATAAAATTGGAAAAACACCACAAACAGGATTCATAACACAAACCATGAGCAAAACCCACCCCAGCAAATTGGGCTGTGTCCTTTCCCTTTGGTTCTTGAATCCAGCAACCCAAAAATCACCCAGAGTCCCCAAAGTCCAACATCCCCAAAGTCTCTTGGGTCCAGCAACCACGCAAAGTCCCAAAAGTCCAACAACCCCCAAAGTCTCTGCCCCTGGTCAGTGCAGCCCCAGAGTAAAGGGGGGGGCGCCACGCAGGGTGTTAAGGGGCACCTTACGTGATCCGAGGCTGGCCAGCCGTCTGTTTCTCCGTGGGGGTTCCGCCACAGCCTTTACCACGAGCCAGTCCACTTTCCTGCCATCCCACGAATTGCTCCGCTCTACAAGCTGCTCCGCTCCACTCCACTCCACTCCGCTCCGCTCACCGACCTGTGAGCCGTTCCAGCCGTCCCCGCAAACAGCTCCGCTCGCCGTTCCTTGGGCCACTCCAACCGGCCCCGCAAGGCTCCACGCCGCTCGCTGCTCCTCCAGTCGTCCCCACAAATTGCTCCGCCAGCTGCTGAGCAATATAGCTTCAGGCTCCCCCACTAGTTAACATAGCCTCAGTGATCTCAGCTCTTAATAACATCAGCTCTTTTATGATTTCAGCTCTTAGTATAGTAGGGGAGCCCCACTGCTGGTGCACCATTGGCCCAAAGTGAATTCAGCTCAGCAGCCTGTAACTAGACTCCTAAGGGAATCAAAGTTAGCTCTGACATTCAACAGTGGAGAGAGGAGATGGTGCAATTGGTGTTTCGGACCCTCAGAGGGGGCCCATACCATCAGGTACAAATACCTGTCCCCATCCTCTCTCAATTCACTGGGTTTTGTAACCCATGCCCCTTGTCAAGCAAGTGCTACTTAGGTAATGGTGAAGGACTCACTCAGTCCTTCTGTCATACAACAGTTCCACTGGCCTTGATTCACAGAATCAGGGTAACAAAACTTTATTCTTCCTGCCCCAATAATAGAGAAACTGGGGATCCCACACCAGCCAAAGTAACCACTTTCAGTTGCTGTGTTTCCTGCCAGGCGAGTGGGTGTGCCTATGCAAACAAGATCAGCCCCTGGAGTTCTTTTCCACACTCGCCATAATTCACCACCAGATGTCAGGGTAGAGCTCATCCTGACTCTGCTTACATCATAATAAAGCCTCATCCACTATACGCAGCAGTGCAGCTTAAAATCCAATAATGAATCTTTCACGTGTATTATTAATGTATTTATTAACACAATCTTGGTCCAATAACTTTGTATTTTCATATACTTCCATATTATATGTACAGCACCAATGTCTTCTGCAAGACATACCCAGAGACTTACCCTGGTTATAGTATGTCATTTGGTTTTAATTTCTGGAGTAAAATAAAGACAAAGGAATACCTTATATTTCACATTGATCAGTATGGTTTCTATTAAAGAGGCGTCATCATCCCAGTAACCTTTAGGCCACCTCAAACTCTTGCTCCTCCTTGGTCCTTCAGCATCTCCTTAAGTGACACCCTTCAGACCTGTCTTCAACATACCTTCTTAGGAGAAGATCCTCTGATCCTTGCTCTTCTGACCAAAATAAGTGTCCTTGACCTTTAGGTCCACAGATTTTTCTACTCTGTGTATCTCTTTGGATGAGGTTACCTGCATTTTTATCTTTCCTTGGTTGGAAAACCTGGATGAATCTTTAAATCAGACAGCAACTTTCTTAGTAAAATAAGTTGCATTACAGTTCAAAAGCATAGAGAAAAGTAGACAAAACAAAAATAAACAACTTATCATATCTATATTTATACTTGGCTACAAGTTAAAAAAGACAGACTGTCTCTTCTAGAGGGCTTATATACATACCGGTTTTGTACTGATTTATCTATATTGGTTTAGAAACCAGTGCAACCCCTCGTGTGGATGCATTTCATAGAATCATAGAATCATAGCATATTAGGGTTGGAAGGGACCTCAGGAGGTATCTAGTCCAACCCCCTGCTCAAAGCAGGACCAATTCCCAACTAAATAAAAAAAAATGGAGAGGAAAGCCACAGGGAGGGCTTGTTCGGGATATGAACCCTGGTCTCGCACCCACAGCGAGACTCCTACCCCTAGACAGATATAAACACCTTTATAGCTTATTTCAGTACATTTAGCTAAACCAATAGAATAAATTGGTACAGACGCTGGGTGTAGATCTGCCTATACAACTGAAGGAGAAAGTATACAGGTTCCATTTTCACAGTTTCCAGATTTGATCCCCAGTGTTTAATGTGGACATTAATAAAAGCAGGTGAAATCACCCAATGTTGTAAACACTTCCTTGCTTTTTAATTTTTGAAATCTATCTGTCAGACTCGCATGACCTCTTACCATGGTGTCTGAGTCCCTCAGTCTTTAATGTCATTATCCTCACTCCATCCAGGTGAGGTGATCAAGTGCTGTTATCCCCATTGCGCTGATGGGGACCTCAGGCACAGAGACATGATGGGACTTGCCTCACACATAGGGGGGTCTGTAACAGAACAGAGAATTCAACTCAAATGGCATGAACCTGATCACTGGACTGTGCTTCCTCTCACTCTCAATGGCTATAACAGGAAGGATTTGGGGGTATTCCATGGGGATTTTCTAACCATGCCAGGGCATTTACCACTGGTGCAGTGGGAGGAGTGAGAACTTGGAATGTCACTGTAGGGTTCTGAGAATATTTTGCACGTGGAACAGTGTCACATTGAAGCATTTCTCACTGAAAGTACGTTGGAGGGTTTTGCATCTGAAAAAGGATCAAGACGTTTGCTCCTGAGGGGCGCTGGGGCAGGAGGATTAGTAACTCCGAAGGTAGGGAAGGTACAGGTCACTTTCAGAGGCTGCAAGGTTTTTGGCAAATAGATGCAGTATCACACCTGAATGTGCCACATTTTATAATGAGTATGCGCTAAAGTTGTTGCATAAGCAGGTAAAAGTCTGTAAACAGGAAATATCTGTTTTGAACAAAAAATAGGATGCAGAGTTTAACTCTCTACCCTGTAGATTGGTAAAATCGCAGGGCGTGCTTCTGCACATTCTGATGCACCAGAGAAGCTCTAGTTCAGTGTGGGTAACAGAGGCCAGAAAAGAGATGTGACATTTCACATGCTGAAAATACAGAAACAGGAAATGAAAGAAAAACTATCTTTCACTATGCACATGCACCCACACAACCCCTTACAGATTTTGCCAGTGCTGCAGAAAGAGCGACAGGAAGGGAAAGAGAAACTAGTCTGAGTGTGGGAGACAGAGAGACCTGCAGCTGCTGCTGGGAACAGAAACCTCAGCAGAGGGTTGATGGTGACCACAGTTATTCAGAGATGTCTCCATGCACACGTAACAGATAGAAACTAGCACAGTGTGGGTAACCAAAACGCCTCAGTTGTCACATCCCAGATACAGACAGGAAAGAGACTTGACCATGAACATACTCAATTATATTTCATTTGTGTCAGCACACTGGGAGGTGTAGTGTGACCAGGAAGCCTGTACCATAGAGGAGAATAGGGGGGCAACAGGCTTCCAAATGACAACTGCCAGGAGGCAACATGCCAAACTACAAAAATGGAGTTTGATGTTGAACTGACAAGCCATGAAATAAATGTTTCCATTCAAGTAATATAAAAATGTTTCGTTTAGATTGAAGATGCCAAAATTTTCACAATTTCCTAAAAGATTTTCTGAACTTTTCTTTCCACATAAAATGTTGATATTTCAGACTTCTATCGCAAATCGGGAAACTATTCCCTCCCTGCTGTCCGCACCAGAGACCTGATGAAGTGTTGGAAGCTGGCAGGAGCAGAGGCCCAAGAAGGCGCTCAGCAGGCGCTGAAGAGTGCAGTAGGTAAAGGAAAGGGGGAAAATCCTCACAGTCAATCAGATCCTGGAACTGGTCTTCAGATGTGATGTCAATATTGATGACATCACAACCTAGCCTTATTAAAGCCATGCACAGAGCTCTCCCAGCAACCAGGTAACAAGAGATACCCACAACCCTGAATCAACGGCAAAAACTCACAGCCCCATCAAACTCCAAAGCTTTCTTTCAGTGGAACAGGCTGCTGACTCTGGCTAGATTCTGAGGCCGGAGCTTTAAAATATACATCAGAGTA
The DNA here is from genome assembly GCF_002925995.2 of Terrapene triunguis. Classification (NCBI taxonomy): domain Eukaryota; kingdom Metazoa; phylum Chordata; order Testudines; family Emydidae; genus Terrapene; species Terrapene triunguis. The sequence goes on along the minus strand of NW_020664597.1, from coordinate 79,448 downwards.
AGTCAAAACTCCCCTGCTCTCAGCGCTAAGGGCCTGGTGGCAACTGTAGCACTGTCATACAGCTGCTGGTAGTTGTCTAGGGAAACATGCTGGGAAAAGTGACTTTTTAAATCCTGCCTTCTCGCAGATCTGTGGAGCAGCTGAGGACCAAGCGGGGTGAGGGGTCTGGTGACAGGGAAGTAAACGCTGCTCTGTGGGGTTGCTTGCATTTTGTAGAGTCATAGAACTGGAAGGGACCTCGAGAGGTCATCTAGTCCAGTCCCTGCCCTCATGGCAGGACTAAGTATTATCTAGACTATTCCTCACAGGTGTTGGTATTCCAGTGCTTAGCCACCCTGACAGTTAGGAGGTTTTTCCTAATGTCCAACCTAAACCTCCCTTGCGGCAATTTAAGCCCATTGCTTCTTGTCCTATCCTTGTAGCAACCTTTTATGTACTTGAAAACTGCTGTCATATCCCTTCTTGGTCTTCTCTTTTCCAGACTAAACAAACCCAGTTTTTAAAATCTTCCCTCATAGGTCATGTTTTCTAGACCTTTAATCATTTTTGTTGCTCTTCTTTGGACCTTCTCCAATTTGTCCACATCTTTTCTGAAATATGGCACCCAGAACTGGACACAATACTCCAGTTGAGGCCTAGTCAGCGTGCAGTAGAGCAGAATTGCTTCCCGTGTCTTGCTTACAACACTCCTGCTAATACATCCGAGAATGATGGTTGCTTTTTTTGCAACAGTGTTACACGGTTGACTTACATTTAGCTTGTGGTCCACTATGACCCCCAGATCCCTTTCCAGGCAGTCAATTCCCATTGTGTATGTGTGCAAACTGATTGTTCCTTCCTAAATGAAGTACTTCGCATTTGTCATTATTGAATTTCATCCTATTTACTTCAGACCATTTCTCCAGTTTGTCCAGAACCTATCCTCCAAAGCACTTGCAACCTCTCCCAGCTTGGTATCGGCCGCAAACTTTACACGTGTACTCTCTATGCCATTATCTAAATCATTGATGAAGATATTGAACAGAACCGGACCCAGAACCAATCCCTGCGGGACCCCATTCGTTATGCCCTTTCACCATGACTGAGCCACTGATAGCTACTCTCTGGGAATGGTTTTCCAAACAGTTATGCACCCACCTTATAGTAGCTCCATCTAGATTGTATTTCCTTAGTTTGTTTATGAGAAGGTCATGCCAGATAGTATCAAAAGCTTTACTAAAGTTAAGATATACCACGTCTACAGCTTCCCCCCATCCACAAGGCTTATTACTTTTGAAAGAAAGCTATCAAGTCGGTTTAATATGATTTGTTCTTGACAAATCCATGCTGACTCTTACTCATCATCTTATTTTCTTCTAGGTGTTTGCAAATTGATTGCTTAATTATTTGCTTTTTCCAGGACAAGAGTTAAGCTGACTGGTCTGTAATACCCTGGGTTGTCCTTATTTCCCTTTTATAGATTGACACTATATTTGCCCTTTTCCAATCTTCTGGACTCTCTCCCAACTTCCACGATTTCTCAAAGATAATAGCTAATGGCTCAGATATCTCCTCAGCCAGCTCCTTGAGTAGTCTAAGACGCATTTCATCAGGCCCTGGTGACATTTTTATGAACACTCTGTAACAAAGGCACAAATAACTGAGGCCAGAACATCATCTGTCAGGATGGGACGAAATCTCCTATTCAACTGGAAATGATGCCAACATCCATGAGTAATGCTTTCTGTGGGAGAGCTTAACATCAGCAAAGAATTTAAGAGTGCTCTTAAACTGCAAACCAAATTGACTAATTAGGGATGTGCACCTACAACCAAAGGAGGCTGTACTGAGTCTGCAAACTCTTTACCGTTATCAACCAATCTTGTAGTCTCATCAAAGAATTAAATCAGATTTATTTGACAAGACCTATTTTCCATAAAACCATGTTGACTGATATTAATAATATACCTATTCTTCAACAATTGAATCCTGTATCAATTTTTTCCATAATTTTGCCCAGGATTGAGGTCAAGCTAAATTGCCTATAGTTATCCAGGTCATAACACTTTCACTTTTGAATATTGGCAAAATATTAACATTAGTACTCTTCCAGTCTTCTGGGATTTCCCTATTTCCCCCACCCCTCAAAATTTATTAAAATTTAGCATTGGTAGGCTAGAGATCTCCTCAGCCAATTCTTTTAGGACTCTTGAGTACTAGTTATCCAGGACTGCTTATGGGCTGAAAAGTACCTCATCATTGTTATGTGATACAAGTACACCTTCCTGTTTCTTTGCAAATACTGAACAGAAATACTGAACCATTTCTGCATCATTATTAACCATTTTACTAATTGCTAGGATTTCTTTTGTTCCTAATAGTCTTTAAAAACATCTTGTTTTTCTTAGCCCTGCCTGCCACGGATTTTTCCCTGCTATCTAGCTTTAATTATGAATTTTCTACACTTCATAACTTCAAATTTACATCAATCGCTATTTCCCCTTCTTTCCGTTTGTTATGTACTTGCTTTTTTATTTCTAATTGCTGCCTTCACTTGGCCACTGAGTTGGTGACAATGATTAAATATCTGCAGTCTTGGGGAATACAGTGGGAGGAGGTACAGGATCTTCCATGGCACCTGTTTTATCAGTGAGTACTGGAACGCCAGGTGTCTGAGCTGCTTCAAATGGCTGGTTGCCGGAGGCAATTGTTCTTTCTGTGGCTCCTAAAATCCAGGAGTGCACCGTTAGATAAAAAGAGACAGCATGGTGGATGGCCCATGCAAAAACAGCAGTCAGGGAGGTGTGGGCAACATACCCAGGGCATGAAGGGGTTTGTCCCAAGAAGGCGCTTTGCTGGGGCGTGGCAGAAACTGTAACACATTGCTTTATGGCCTGTCCTTGGGCAAAGGAGGTTAGGGAGGGGCTTGCTGAGATGATTGTCCTCCATATTTTGTTGCGGCAAAAGAGGACCCATTAGGCTTTGGGAGATTTCTTATGGGTGAGATTTCGGCAGTGGGAAGAGGGTTATTCTATTCCCGATTAATATAATTACTTTATTTTTAAAGACGACAAGATGTGCGGTGGCTCTGGGCATGTGTATGCTCACTCAGGCCACCCTGCTGGGTGTGGTCCATACAATTCAGGATGAGTTGGCCCATCTGGAGCAATGGGATGTTCTGGTTAAGTTATTGTTCCTTTTTCTTTTACATGGAACAAAACAAAAATGGTTTAAGGCACAGAGAAAAAAAGAGTTAAAAATAACGTGTGTGGATCTTGTATTGGCACATGTTCTTGCATCAATTCCATGATGAAGAAGGACAAGTCTGGCTAAAGCCCCATCCTGGTTCCGTAGTACGTGAAGGCAGCAATTAGAAAGAGAAAAAGCAATATAGATAATAAATATAAATTAGAATGTATGAAGTGCCAACAATTGATAAGGGAAGCTAAAGACTTCAGGGGGGAAAAAAGTCCAAGCCTGACAGGGCTAAGGACATAAGGAGTTTATATATACATATATTCGGGAAGGGGAGTAAAAAGAAATCCTGGCAATGGCATAGGCCCATTACTAGATGACAATGGTAATACTGTTAATAATTAGTGTATCATGCCAGTGGAACTGGAGTCAGAGGGATAATGTTCCCTGAAGGGACTGTTATTGATGGGACACCAGGGAACGTGGGGAAGTTAGGCTGGAAGTAACTCAGCCACATGGACAGAGCAGTCCACAGTGTCATCACAGTGTTATGTTGGTTAAAAGCTTAAAAAACTAAATACAAATAGAAACAAAGGCCTGCGTGTGAGTTGAGCTGGAGAGGAAATGGAAGAAGTGTAAAAAATAACAGGAAACCTCAGACCTGAAAACAGCATAACGTAGATGAAATGTGTGCACTGAGATGTTCAACTTCCTTAGTAGTTTTATAAAGCTCAAAGAGATGCTTCACAACTTAATATGAAACCGTGACTCCTAGTAGTTCCCTATGAGAGCTGATGTTTCTGAATTTCTAATGTGAAAGTAAAATAAACATCTTGTTTTTTTTTCTGGAAAATTTCTCCAAGCTGTCTTCACCCTCTCCACTGCCTCGACACTGCTCTCAACAGGATCTTTAATGACCTCTTCCAGGCCAAACCTCCAGGGCCTCTACTTCATCTGGGGTTGCCAACCCAGTCAGACCGGACGCTATTGCCAGCAACGGTGTCTGGTCCATTCGGTCCGACCGAGTTGGCAACCCTAACTCCATCTTCATCTTGTTTGATTTCTCTGCTGCTTCTCTGCAGTCTCACTGGGCTTTGTCTTTGGTCCACTCCTCTTCCAACTCAGCATTTTCGTCCATTCATGTAATTTCAGCTAGCAGTGTACATAGAATCATAGAATCATAGAATATCAGGGCTGGAAGGGACCTCAGGAGGTATCTAGTCCAACCCCCTGCTCAGAGCAGGACCAATTCCCAACTAAATCATCCCAGCCAGGGCTTTGTCAAGCCTGACCTTAAAAACCTCTAAGGAAGGAGATTCCACCACCTCCCTCCCACCCGCGCTTCAGGCCGTCCGGTGGAGCGCGGGTCCGCTGCTCTATCTCGGCGTTTACCTTTCTGCCACGCATCCGTCTCCACCGGAGAGCTGGCTAGGGTTAGAGGGCAGGGTGTCGGAGCGGCTCCGGAAATGGACAGGACTACTCCAGTGTCTCTCCCTTCGAGGGAGAGCACTGGTGCTCAATCAACTAGTCCTGTCCATGCTCTGGTACCGGCTCAACACCCTGGTCCCGGCCCCGGGTTTCCTGGCCAACCTCCGGACGTCGATTCTGGAGTTCTTTTGGTCAGGACTGCACTGGGTCTCTGCGAGGGTTCTCCATCTACCCCTGGAGGAGGGAGGGCAGGGCCTGAAGTGTTTGCACGCTCAGGTTCACGTCTTCCGCCTCCAGGCCCTGCAGAGGCTCCTTTATGGTGCAGGTAGTCCGGTGTGGAGCGTTTTGGCACATGCCTTCCTGCGCCGCTTCCGAGGGCTCCGATATGACCGGCAGCTCCTTTGTCTCCATCCGAGAGGTCTTCCGCGAGACCTCTCCGGGCTGCCGGTCTTCTACCAGGACCTCCTCCAGACCTGGAAATTGTTCTCAGTGACCAGGTCCGTGGCGGCCACTGTGGGGGCAGATCTCCTCGCAGAGCCCCTGCTACACAACCCCCAGCTCCGTGTGCAGGTGGCGGAGTCCCCCATGGTGCGCCAGCAGTTGGTCCTGGCAGAAGTCACCAAAGTCGGAGACCTCCTGGACTACGACTGGGGAGACTGGCTGGATCCCCTGACGCTCGCTCAGCGCATGGGGCTCTCCAGACCTCGTACTCCCCGGCGCGTACTTCAGGAGGTGAGGGCCGCTTTGCCGCCCTCTGCTCGGGACTATCTCGACCGGGTCCTGCGAGAGGGCACGCCCCGCCCACCCTCCACTCCGAGCCCTCCAGACTTTTTCATCGGGCCCCTGCCCCGTGGACCCAACCGGCCCCCTCCCCGTCCATTTGCCATGAGCCTGCTGCACCATCTGCAGCCGGTTCTGTTCCGGACCGCGCCAAGGAAACATCTATACACGCTCGTGCTCCATGTTCTTCATGTCCTCACCCTCGCATCCCGCCCCGATACGAAGTGGCGGGACCTTCTGCCACCTCTGGATCCCAATAGGATCACTCTCCTGTAGCTCTCTGGCCTGGAGTGTAGTAGGGGGCTGCTCCTGCTGCTACTAGGCCCTGGGCTCTCCCTACAACTGCTGTTGCTGCTCCAGCTACTCCCCTGGCTGGGCCAGACCTGCCCCCCCTTCTCTGCTACCTGCTTGCTGGCTGGCTGCTAGACCCCCCCACCCTTGGTTGCTGCTGCTCCAGCTACAGCCCCTGGGGGGGGGGCCTGCTGGCACCTACCAACGGGTCTGCCTCTTCTGTGACTCCTTAATCGCCCACGGGGTAGGTCACAGATTGTTGTGAGGCCCAATGGAGGCCGTGGGCATCTCTGCCGGCGAGGATCCCCCCCGCCCTCCTTATGGCACCGATCATGTTCGCAACATTGAACACCCGGGGCTGTAGGATGGGTCTCCGCAGGAGCCAGGTGCTCTCTTTCCTTGGGGGGGGGTACTCTGTGATTTTCCTGCAGGAGAACCATACGGATCCGGCCGCTGAAGCTAGCTGGCGGCTGGAGTGGGGGGACAGGGTCTACTTTAGCCACCTCACAGTTCGTACAGCTGGAGTGGCGACCCTGTTCTCCCCCGACCTACGGCCTGAGGTGCTGGGGGTTGCCGAGGCTGTGCCAGGCCGCCTGCTGCACCTCCGGGTCCGTATGGAGGGGCTTGTGGTTAATCTCGTCAACGTTTACGCCCCGACATCGGGCCTGGAGAGGTTGCGTTTTTATCAGCAGGCGTCCGCCTTCCTCGGCACCTTGGATCCTCGTGAGTACCTGGTCCTGGGCAGGGACTTTAACACCACCCTCAAGGAATGGGACCGCCCGGGGACCGAACAGTGCCCGGCCACCGTGGACGTCCTCCAGGAGATCGAACATCACTCCCTGGTGGACGTCTGGCGCGACCACCACCCGGATGACGTTTCAACGTTCACTTCTGTCCGGGTGGAGGTCCATCGGTCGCGCCACTCCAGGTTGGACCGCATCTATTTGTCACGCTTCCATCTTTCCCGAGCCCACTCCTCCAGCATCCGGCCGGCCCCTTTTTCAGATCACCATCTAACCACCGTGACAGCCTCTCTCTGCGCGGAGAGGCCGGGGCCGGCCTATTGGCACTTTAATAATAGCTTGTTGGAGGATGTGGGTTTCGTGGCGTCCTTCCGGGAGTTCTGGCTGGCCTGGCGAGGGCAGCGGCGTGCCTTTCCCTCGGCGCGGCGGTGGTGGGACCTGGGGAAGGTGCGCGCCCGGCTCTTCTGCCGTAACTACACCCGGGGCGCCAGCCGACGGAGGGATGCGGTGATAGGGCAGTTGGAACGGGAGGTCTTAGAGCTGGAGAGGCATCTGGCTGCCAGCCCCGGTGAGCCATCCCTCTGCGGAGCATGCCGGGAGAAGCGGGAGGAGCTCCGGACCTTCGAGGACCATTGGGCCCAAGGTGCCTTTGTTCAATCCCGCATCCGCCTCCTTCGGGAGATGGATCGCGGCTCCCGCTTCTTCTATGCCCTGGAGAAAAAGAGGGGGGCCAAGAAGCACGTCACCTGCCTTCTAGCAGAGGACGGCACCCCCCTCACGGATCCGGCGGAAATGTGCGGGAGGGCCGGGGCCTTCTACGCAGGCCTTTTCTCCGTGGATCCGACCGATCCTAACGCTTGCAGAATGCTCTGGGATGAACTCCCGACGGTCAGCGCGGGCGACCAAGACCCGCTGGAGCTGCCTCTTACTCTGGCCGAGTTCTCGGAAGCCCTCCACCGCATGCCCACCAATAAACCTCCGCGCATGGACGGGCTGACCGTGGAGTTCTACCGCGTGTTTTGGGATGTCCTCGGCCCGGACCTTGTCACCGTCTGGGCCGAGTCCTTGCAGGGCGGGGTCCTCCCTCTTTCGTGCAGGCGAGCTGTGCTCGCCTTATTGCTGAAGAAGGGGAACCGCCACAATTTACGGAATTGGCGTCCCATCTCGCTCCTCAGCACGGACTATAAAGTTGTAGCGAAGGCCATCTCGCTGCGGCTAGGGTCCGTGCTGGCGGACGTGATCCACCCAGACCAGACCTACACCGTCCCGGGCCGCACCATCTTCGACACCTTGTATCTGGTCCGGGACCTCTTGGAACTCGGGTATAGGGATGGTCTGTCGTTCGCCCTCCTGTCCCTGGATCAGGAGAAGGCGTTTGACAGGGTGGACCACGGGTATCTCCTGGGCATTCTGCGAGCGTTAGGCTTCGGGACCCAGTTTGTGGGTTTTCTCTAGGTGCTGTATGCCTCCACAGAGTGTCTGGTCAGGCTCAACTGGACCCTGACCGAACCGGTCAGCTTCGGGCAAGGAGTACGTCAAGGGTGCCCCCTCTCGTGCCAGCTGTATACTCTGGCGATCGAGCCCTTCCTCTGTCTCCTCCGTAGGAGGTTGACGGGGTTGGTGCTACGGGAGCCGGAGCTACGGCTGGTCCTGTCGGCGTACGCCGATGACGTGCTCCTCGTGGTCCAGGACCCGGGTGACTTGGTGCGGGTGGAGGCTTGCGAGACCATCTATTCGGCAGCCTCCTCCGCCCGGGTCAACTGGGTCAAGAGCTCTGGCCTGGTGGTAGGGGACGGGTGGCAGGCGAGCTCCCTCCCACCCGCGCTTCAGGCCGTTCGGTGGAGCGCGGGTCCGCTGCTCTATCTCGGCGTTTATCTTTCTGCCACGCATCCGTCTCTGCCGGAGAACTGGCTAGGTTTAGAGGGCAGGGTGTCGGAGCGGCTCCGGAAATGGACAGGACTGCTCAGGTGTCTCTCCCTACGAAATGGCGGGACCTTCTGCCACCTCTGGAGGGTGAGGAGCCCCGGTGGGCCAGTCTTTATTGTACTCTGATACCGAAGCCCACCAGGGACATCAGTTGGTGGCTCCTTCACGGAGCCGTGAGCACGGGCGTGTACTTGGCGCGGTTTACCCCTATCCCAGACACTTGCCCCTTCTGCGGCGTGAGGGAGACCCTGGCGCATGTTTACCTGGAGTGCGCCAGGCTGCAGCCCCTATTCCGGCTCCTCACGGATATTTTGTTAAGATTTTGGTTGCACTTTTCTCCTCACCTTTTTATTTATGCACTCCCTATCTGTCGCCCCACAAAGTCACGGGACCTCCTGGTCAACCTCTTCCTGGCCCTAGCGAAACTGGCCATCTATAAAACCAGAGTGAGGAGGTTGGCCGATGGAGTCTCCCGTGACTGTGGGGCCTATTTCAGGTCCTCCGTTCGTTCACGTATCCGGGCACAGTTCCTCTGGGCGGCGTCCACTGGCTCCCTTGACGCCTTTGAGGAGCAGTGGGCACTGTCCGAGGTTCTCTGCTCAGTGTCCCTGTCTGGTTCGCTTCGTTTGACCCTTTGACCTCACTCCTGTCCCTGTTCTTTTATTAGTTGTCCCCCATAATTTTTTGGTCTCGAGGTCCTGTGGACCCCCCCTTAGGTTGGGGGGGGGATCCTTTAGCTTCGCCCGCCCACTTCCTGGATCCCAATAGGATCACTCTTCTGTAGTCATCTGGCCTTACCCTGTCACAAGTGGTAACAGCTAATTTAGACCACATCATTTTGTATGTATAGTTGGGATTATGTTTTCCGATGTGCATTACTTTGCATTTATCAACATTGAATTTCATCTGCCATTTTGTTGCCCAGTCACCCAGTTTTGTGAGATCCTTTTGTAGCTCTTCGCAGTCTGCCTGGGACTTAACTATCTTGAATTAATTTTGTATCCTCTGCAAATTTGGCCAGGTAACTGTTGACCCCCTTTTCCAGATCAGCACTGGTCCCAGTACAGATCCTTGTGGGATCCCACTACTGTATTTACCTCTCTCCATTGTGAACACAACCCTTTGTTTCCTATTTTTTAACCAGTTATCAATCCATGAGAGAACCTTCCCTCTTATCCCATGACAGCTTACTTTGCTTAAGCACCTTTGGTGGGGGACCTTGTCAAAGGCTTTCTGAAAGTCCAAGTACATTATATCAACTGGCTCATCCTTGTCCACATGCTTGCTGTTCACACACTCAAAGAATTCTAATAGATTGGTGAGGCATGATTTCCCTTTATCAAAGCCATTTTGACTCTTCCCCAACAGACTGTGTTTGTGTATGTGTTATGCTGACCGGCTTGTAATTGCCAGGATCGGCTCTGGTGGCTTGCGAGCTTTTGCGTAGATTGACACTTATTTTCCCTATATTGCCCTAACCTATTGTCTAGTTTCTTCCTAATTTATTTTTAATTTAAAAGTTTTGATATCAAATTGAATTATAGTTGCTGTAATCTAGTTAATTAACTGAGTTTATACTTGGTTATCTGATACTATGTCTAAATTTAGCTGTTGAATGATGTTAATGCTTAGCTACTAGTTTATCTTAATTAGGGTAACCAACCTGTTTGAAGCTGTTAAGAAATTAAATTAATTCCAGTGTAGTTAATGGTCATAGTTTTTGAACTTTATACTCAGTTTTATAACACTAGTCTGTTCAGGATAGTTAAACAACCTTGTTTCAATGTATTTTATATTTGAGAATTACTCTCCACTTCATTAGCCAAGTCATTAATGAAAATATTGATTGTACCGGACCCAGGACTGACCCCCTTTCGAACCCCAAAAGTTACGCTTTCCTAGTCTGATAGCGAACCATTGACAAATATTCTCTGGATGGTTTTGCCAACAAGTTGTGCACCCACCTTATAGTAATTTCAGCTAGAGTATATTTCTCTAATTTGCTTTTAAAAAATGTCACATTGGACTGTATCAAAAGCCTTCCTAAAATCAAGATCTGTCATATCTACTTTTCCCCCCATCCTCTAGGCCAATAACCCTGTCAAAGAAGGAAATTTGGTTGGTTTGGCCCGATTTGTTCAATGTAATATGCTATTTTTTAACAAAAATACTGATTTAAAGCCGATATTATGATTTTGGGGTTTCACTCGTGATTTTTGAATGCCTGAGGCTGGCAATGCTGCGCTGTTATATGTGATCATGCCTATGCTAAAAAGAAGGCATTTTAATGCATTAACACAAGTTAATGAACATGTTAAACTCATAGTCTAGACCAACGGTTTTCAAACAGGCATCTGGGGCTGCCTGAGGGGCTGCAAGGAAGTTTCAGAGGAGCCGCCAAATAAACCAGAGAGCAGGGCCAGCGTTAGACTCGCTGGGGCCCAGGGCAGAAAGCTGAAGTCTGAGCCCTGCCTCCCGGAGCTGAAGCCAAAGCCCCTGCAACTTAGCTTCGTCGGGCCTCCTATGGTGGGGCCCTGGGCAGTTTCCCTGCTTGCTATCCCCTAACACCGGCCCTGGCTTTTAATCTACTGGCTACGCAGGAAAACAGTTGTTGTGGCATAGGTGGGCTGTGGAGTTTTTATAGCATGTTCGGGGATGGGAGGGGGACTCAGAAAGGAAAAGGTTGAGAACGCCTGGTCTAGACAAGTCATGCTGTAGTTTCAACATGTGTGAACTGTTGAAGATAAACCTGTGGTGTATTGGGGGACTGTGTGGAATTAGATGCTATCACTTGAAGAGTTGGGGGGTTTCCTGGCCCAGCTTGCAGGCGGGGGGCTCTCTCACTGCACGCTTTTCTACAGTCAGTCAGCAGAGAGCCAGCCTAGAGTAAGGTGGGGTGAGTTGTGCCTCTCTGTCAGGGAGCAGCCTGCTTTGTCTCTGTTATGGATCCACAGGGTCTGGTCTAGGCCCAGTCTGTGCCCAGTCTCTTGGGAATCACCCCTTTAGTGTGTCAGGTCCCAGGGACCCAGAGTTCCATGGGGTAGCCTGTGGCCCCCCAGGGCCCTGAAATTGGGTCTCTGGGCCGAGCAATCCCTGTCTCTGTCTGCAGTGAGTCCAGCCCAGCCAGCATCCTGGGGGCGGCTTGTCCTGCTCCCCTTCAGGGTGCAGTGCTCTCAGGGAGTATTTACAGAGACACCAGGCAGCCTTTTCAAACACGGTAACAATTTATGGGTCACTGTCCCCACCCATTCTGGAGTCCTTAGGTTAGCACAGAGACAGGGGTTAAGATGGATTCAGACTGGCCAGCGCCAGGCCAGAGCTCCCTTGAGCCATGCTGCCGTCGACGCCATCTTGGCTCTTGCCCTGGCTCTGTCCCTGTGTCTTTAGTCCCAGGTGTGCATGTGTCTCCCCAAAGGTCAGCTATGAACCCCACTCCCCTTTGTTCTCCATCGGGGGCCTTGGCTCTGCTTCCCTGCAGAGAAGTGGGGAAAATCTCCTTCCTCTTGGCTGCTGGCCATTGGGGTGACACACACACCTCATGTCCCCTGCGCTGCCTCAAGAGCAGCTATTTAACCCGTTACACTCCATGCACAGCAATGCCAAGCTCAGAGGGAAACTGAGGCACACAGAGGAATCATAAAAAAATATTACCAAAATTCCTACTTTGTCACACCCCCTCCCCTGCGATTTCACTTGGCTTCAGGAGTCTCCTTCCAACATGGCTGCTCAGTGTTGCTATGTGGCTGTTGAACAGCTTATTTGATTTTTAAGGCTTCTCGTGATTGTTGGCATCAGCCTTGCACACGTCTCCCCTTGCTCAGAATGTCTGTCTCCCATGATCCCATGGGGCTCGAGCCACAGGCTGACTCAGTCAAGATGGTTCTTTACAGCATGTGCACGGGAGGCTGGCCCTACTAAAGATGGCCTCTCGCTCCTAGTGTTTCCAGTGGGACCAAAGCCAGGCTGCCCTCAGGGAAGATGACTGCCCCTGTGCTCCATGTCTGGAAACTGAGCAGGAAATGAGGAGTTTGGGGGGGAGGTGGGGGCAAGAGGGAGACAGCGGAGTGCAGGGGAATATGGGATAGGGATGTAAATATGGTGGTTAGGGGCAGGTGGGGCCAGGAGATGGGGGCAGATGGAGAGGGACAGAAAGGCAGTTCCCTTAGCTCAGGGGAGGTTAAAGCGAGCCGCTGCCTAGCAGTCAGAGGGGGATGGGGAGAGCCTTTTCCAGTTTGTATTTATGGCCTGAAATGCTCACACATAAATGGGGGCAAAGTGGCTTCCCCTGAAAGGCCCCGTGATAAACTTGCCGGCTCCTTACCGGCTCCTTACAGGATCTAGGCCCCTGCAAGGTGGGAGGGTGCCAGAGCCTAGGAGCCCAAACGTCTCCGCTGCGGTTAAACAGCCCCTTAGCCCAAGCCCCCCGAGCCTGATTGAGTTGGCAGGGTCGACTGCAGGTGTCTAATTGCAGTGTAGACAGACCCAGATTTCAGTGTAGACAGACCCCGGCCTGGTCTACACTACGTGTTTAGGTCGACTTTAGCACCGTTAATTCGAATTAAGCCTGGACACGTTCACACAACGAAGCCCTTTCTTTCGACTTAAAGGGCCCTTTAAACCGGTTTCTTTACTCCACCTCCGACGAGGGGATTAGCGATAAAATCGGCCTTAGGGGGTCGGAATTGGGATAGTGTGGACGGAATTCGACGTTATTGGCCTCCGGGAGCTATCCCATAGTGCTTCATTGTGACCGCTCTGGACAGCACTCTCAACTCAGATGCACTGGCCAGGTAGACAGGAAAAGCCCCGCGAACGTTTGAATTTCATTTCCTGTTTGCTCAGCGTGGAGAGCACAGGTGACCACGCAGAGCTCATCAGCACAGGTAACCGTGATGGAGTCCCAGGATCGCAAAAGAGCTCCAGCATGGACCGAACGGGAGGTACGGGATCTGCTCGCCATATGGGGAGATGAATCAGTGCTGGCTGAACTCCGAAGCAGTAAACGAAATGGCAAAGTATTAGAAAAGGTCTCCAAGGCCATGAAGGACAGAGGCCATAAGAGGGACGCACAGCAGTGCCGCGTGAAAATTAAGGAGCTACGGCAAGCCTACCACAAAGCCAGAGAGGCAAACGGAAGGTCCGGGGCAGAGCCGCAAACATGCCGCTTCTACGCGGAGCTGAATGCCATTCTAGGGGGTGCAGCCACCACTACCCCAACCGTGTGCTATGACTCCCTCACTGGAGAAACACACAGGGAAGCAGGTTCGGGGTACGAGGAAGATGAGGATGGAGATAATGTAGATAGCTCACAGCAGCAAGGAAGCGGAGAAACCGGTTTCCCCAACAGCCAGGATATGTTTATCACCCTGGACCTGGAACCAGTAACCCCCGAACTCACCCAAGGCATGCTCCCAGACCCTGAGGGCACACAGGGGACCTCTGGTGAGCGTACCTTTGTAAATATTACACATGGTTTAAAAGCAAGCGTGTTTAATGATTAATGATTAATTTGCCCTGCCAATCGCGGCCAGTACAGCTACTGGAAAAGTCTGTTAACGTGTATGGGGATGGAGCGGAAATCCTCCAGGGACATCTCCAGAAAACTCTCCTGGATGTACTCCCAAAGCCTTTGCAAAAGGTTTCTGGGGAGGGCTGTCTTATCCCGTCCGCCATGGTAGGACACTTTACCACGCCAGGCCAGTAGCACATAGTCTGGAATCATTGCATGACAAAGCATGGCAGCGTATGGTCCCGGTGTTTGCTGGCATGCGGACAACATCCATTCCTTATCGCTCTTTGTTATCCTCAGGAGAGTGATATCATTCACGGTCACCTGGTTGAAATGGGGCAATTTTATTAAGGGGATATTCAGAGGTGCCCGTTCCTGCTCTGCTGAACAGAAATATTCCCCGCTGTTAGCCACGCGGTGGGGGGGAGGGGTGAAGTGATCATCCCAGAGAATTGGGTGTGGGGGGGAGGGAGTTAGTTGGGTTTGTGCTGCATGTTAACCCTGAAACCGCAGCCCCTCCTTTTACATTGCAAACCCATTTCAAATGGCCAACCCAACGGGTGCTTGGTATGGGAAATGAGAGCAGTACTGTTTGAAACCATTCCCACATGTTAAGAAGGTTAAAAAAGCCAAAAGACTGTGTCTTACCATGGCTGCCTGCAAGCCGAAATCTGTGGCCTGGCACTGCGTGAGTGATCTCTCACACCAAACCGGCAGGCCCTCAATATAAGAGGAAAAATGCGACCTTGTAACGAAAGCACATGTGCTGTGTAATGTGAACAGCAAAATTTAACGTGAAAGAGTGTACCCATTGTTCTCTAAAATGTGTCTTTTTTAACCACCTCTCCCTTCTCCTCCACCAGCTGCAAATCTTTCTCCTTCACAGAGGCTAGTGAAGATTAGGAAGAGAAAACGTAGGATGCGTGATGACATGTTCACAGAACTACAGATGTCCTCCCACGCTGACAGAGCACAGCAGAATGCGTGGAGGCAGTCAATGACTGATTACAGAAAACCACAATATGAACAAGAGGAGAGGTGGCGGGCTGAATAGCGGTCTGAAGATGAGAGGTGGCGTCAGCTTGCACACAGAAGGCAAGAGTCGATGCTCCGGCTGCTGGAGCATCAAACTGATATGCTCCAGCATATGGTTGAGCTGCAGGAAAGGCAGCAGGAGCAGAGACCGCCGCTACAGCCCCTGTGTAACCAACAGCCCTCCTCCCCAAGTTCCATAGCCTCCTCACCCAGACGCCCAAGAACACGGTGGGGGGGCCTCCGGCCACCCAGTCACTCCACCCCAGATGATTGCCCTAGCATCAGAAGGCTGGCCTTCAATAAGAGTTAAAGTTTTAAACTGCAGTGTGTCCTTTTCCTTCCCTCCTCCCCCACCCATCCCGGGCTACCTTTGCAATTATCCCCCTAGTTGTGTGATGAAGTAATAAAGAATGCATGAATGTGAAGTAACAATGACTTTATTGCCTCTGCAAGCGGTGCTCGAAGGGGGAAGGGGAGGGTGGGGTGGTTGGCTTACAGGGAAGTAGAGTGAACCAGGTGTGTGTGTGGGGGGGGGGGCGGAGGGTTCATCAAGGAGAAACAAACAGAAGTTTCACACCGTAGCCTGGCCAGTCACAAAACTCATTTTCAAAGCTTCTCTGATGCGCACCGCGCCATGCTGTGCTCCTCTAACCGCCCTGGTGTCTGGCTGCGCGTAATCAGCGGCCAGGCGATTTGCCTCAACCTCCCACCCCGCCATAAATGTCTCCCCCTTACTCTCACAGATATTGTGGAGCGCACAGCAAGCAGCAATAACAATGGGGATATTCTTTTCGCTAAGGTCTGAGCGAGTCAGTAAGCTGCGCCAGCGCGCTTTTAAACGTCCAAATGCACATTCCACCACCATTCGGCACTTGCTCAGCCTGTAGTTGAACAGGTCCTGACTCCTGTCCAGGCTGCCTGTGTACGGCTTCATGAGCCATGGCATTAAGGGGTAGGCTGGGTCCCCAAGGATCACGATAGGCATTTCAACATCCCCAACGGTTATTTTCTGGTCCGGGAAGAAAGTCCCTTCCTCCAGCTTTCGAAACAGACCAGAGTGCCTGAAGACGCGAGCATCATGTACCTTTCCCGGCCATCCCACGTTGATGTTGGTGAAACGTCCCTTGTGATCCACCAGGGCTTGCAGCAGCATTGAAAAGTACCCCTTGCGGTTTATGTACTCGGTGGCTTGGTGCTCCGGTGCCAAGATAGGGATATGGGTTCCGTCTATGGCCCCACCACAGTTTGGGAATCCCATTGCAGCAAAGCCATCCACTATGGCCTGCACGTTTCCCAGAGTCACTACCCTTGATATCACCAGGTCTCTCATTGCCCTGGCAACTTGGATCACAGCAGCCCCCACAGTAGATTTGCCCACTCCAAATTGATTCCCGACTGACCGGTAGCTGTCTGGCGTTGCAAGCTTCCACAGGGCTATCGCCACTCGCTTCTCAACTGTGAGGGCTGCTCTCATCCTGGTATTCTGGCGCTTCAGGGCAGGGGAAAGCAAGTCACAAAGTTCCATGAAAGTGCCCTTACGCATGCGAAAGTTTCGCAGCCACTGGGAATCGTCCCACACCTGCAGCACGATGCGGTCCCACCAGTCTGTGCTTGTTTCCCGGGCCCAGAATCGGCGTTCCACGGCATCAACCTGCCCCAGGAACACCATGATTTCCACATTGCTGGGGCCTGTGCCTTGTGAGAGGTCTATGTCCATGTCAATTTCCTCATCACTCTCGTCGCCACGCTGCAATCGCCTCCTCGGCTGGTCCTGGTTTTGCTTTGGCATGTCCTGGCTCTGCATATACTCCAGGACAATGCGTGTGGTGTTCATAGTGCTCATAATTGCCGCGGTGATCTGAGCGAGCTCCATGATCCCAGTGCTAGCTATGGCGCCTGGTCTGAAAAAAGGCGCGAAACTAGTATCTGACGGACCAGGGGAAGGAGGGAGGGAGGGAGGGGCGAGTGACGACATGGCGTACAGGTACAGGGAATTAAAATCAACAAAGGTGGCTGTGCATCAGGGAGAAACACAAACAACTGTCACACAGAATGGCCCCCCCCCCAAAGATTGAACTCAAAACCCTGGGTTTAGCAGGCCGTTGATTTCACGGCGGGAGGGGGAAGCTAATGAATACAGAACAAATCTATTTTTTACATCTTAAGACGACGGTGCAGCATGACTGATAGCCCTCGGCATCTTCTGGGTGCTTGGCAGAAAATACTGGGCGCTTGGCAGTTAGTGTACTAAGACTGATAGCCACTGCAGTACGATGACGACAGTTACCAATCGTAATACACCATCTACTGCCAAAAGGCAAAGGCTGGTGCAATGCAGCCCTACAGCTGCCAGCACCCAGATCGCCGATGAAGGCTACCAGTCATGCTGCACCGTCTACCGCCAAAAGGCAGTTAGCTGCTGCTGCTGTGTAGCAATGCAGTCCCACGTCTGCCGGCACCCAGATGACATATGGTGACGGTGAGCTGAGCTGAGCGGGCTCCATGCTTGCCGTGGTATGTTGTCTGCACAGGTAACCCAGGTAAAAAGGCGCGAATCGATTGTCTGCCATTGCTCTGACGGAGGGGGAGGGGCTGACGACATGTACCCAGAACCCCCCGCCACACTGTTTTGCATCATTCGGGCATTGGGATCTCAACCCAGAATTCCAATGGGCGGCGGAGACTGCGGGAACTGTGGGATAGCTACCCATAGTGCAATGCTCCAGAAGTCGACGCTAGCCTCGGTACTGTGGACGCGGTCCACCGACTAGAGCACTTAGAGCATTTTATGTGGGGACACACACAATCGGCTGTATACAACCGATTTCTATAAAACCGGCTTCTATAAATTTGACCTAATTTCGTAGTGTAGACATACCCACATAAATGGGGGCAAAGTGGCTTCCCCTGAAAGGCCCCGTGATAAACTTGCCGGCTCCTTACCGGCTCCTTACAGGATCTAGGCCCCTGCAAGGTGGGATGGTGCCAGAGCCTGGGAGCCCAAACGTCTCCACTGCGGTTAAACAGCCCCTTAGCCCAAGCCCCCCGAGCCTGAGTGAGTTGGCAGGGTCGGCTGCAGGTGTCTAATTGCAGTGTAGACAGACCCAGATTTCAGTGTAGACAGACCCTGAGAGCCCCTTTTCTCTA
>NW_020664597.1:243-1415 GCF_002925995.2 Terrapene triunguis | reverse complement strand
CTAATAAATTTGTTAGTCTCTAAGGTGCCACAAGTACTCCTGTTCTTCATACAATGACTTGTTTATACTGCTCTATATACTATACACTGAAATGTAAGTACAATATTCATATTCCAATTGATTTATTTTATAATTACATGGTACAAAAGAGAAAGTCAGCAATATTTCAATAATAGCGTCCTGTGACACTTCTGTATTTTTAGGTCTGATTTTGTAAGCAGGTAGTTTTTAAGTGAGGTGAAACTTGGGGGTGCACAAGACAAACCAGACTCCTGAAAGGGGGGCAGTCATCTGGAACAGTTGAGAGCCACTGGCCTAAAGCAGCGGTTCTCAACCTATTTACCATGGTGGGCCGCACATGCAGCTCTCTGTGTCATGTGGGCCACATCCACACAATATACATACCACCTGTCTGGCCCTGAGGATGGCACATGGGCTGTAGCTGTGTGTGATTGGGCCACAAGCAGCCCGCGGGTTGAGAACCACTGGTCTAAAGCAAATCTAAGTAATATACAACCCAGCATCACAGCAAACGAATCACTGCAGCAGAGGCAATCCTGTGGTTTTGAAAAATCATTAACAGGAGAGATCTTAAGACTAGATGTGAGCACGCGCCATCCCAGAGCAGGGAGGTCGGGATTTTCAGAACAGCTCAGAAACGGGGTACGGGGCACTCTGGAAAATGTGTCCCCTTGTTTAGGTGCCGAGTGCTTTTGGAAATCTGACCCCAGTGACGGGTGGTGAGCATGTGAAAAACCCAACCCCAAGGAAGGGCGAACACAACAGGTACTTCCTTACCAGCCGGGAGAGACAGACGGAGCCGGCAGCTGCTGGCTGGGAAAAGGGCACGTTACGGCTCAGGTGAGTTTGAACCACCAGCTCCAGAAAGGCATGCTGGGAACAAAGCTTCTATAAAAGGGCTACCTGGCGCTAGGGCAGTTAATAGGAGCCGAGGCGGGGGACAGGAGAGTTGCTTTGGTGCTGAAATAATGCAAATGAAGCACTAATGGCCCAAAGAGGAACGAAGAGGGAGCCGACAATTCCTGCCTTGTCACTGTTGCCTCTGTACCTAGTAACACAACAGAATGAGGGTGGGGGGGGGGGGGGGGGGAGATCCCGCTCCAGTACTGGAAACGCGAGCAATGAGCAGCAATGGGCCCAGGACAAACGGT
>NW_020664597.1:0-233 GCF_002925995.2 Terrapene triunguis | reverse complement strand
GTGAAGGGCTTCTCACCCGTGTGCACCCGCAGGTGAGTGATGAGGTTTCCCCGGTGCTGGAAGCTCTTCCCGCACTCTGTGCACGTGAACGGCCGCTCGGCAGCGTGGGCTCGCGGGCGTTTCACCGGCTCGGTGCTGGCGGCCACGGCCCCCCCGCGGTCAGAGACCGAAAGGGATTTCTGGCTGGGTTTGCTTGTCGGGGCCGTTGGCCCCTTTCCCTTGGGCTCGGGGGT
>NW_020664596.1:6468-22833 GCF_002925995.2 Terrapene triunguis | reverse complement strand
TTTTTGCCCCCATTATCCTTACTGATAGATCAAGAGACTTTCAACAAATCTGTCTCTTATTTCCATCTCAACCTCAGTCCAAGTGTATACCTTTTGAATACAGAAAGCAACACCTCCTCCCTTTTTCCCTGCCTGTCCTTCCTGAGCAAGCTGTACCCTTCTATACCAATATTCCAGTCATGCCTGTTATCCCACCAAGTCTCTGTAATGCCAACAATGTCATAGTTGTGTTTATTTACTAGCATTTCTAGTTCTTCCTGCTTATTCCCCATATTTCTCGTATTAGTATACAGACATCTAAGATACTGATTTTATCCCCCCACCCCAGTTCTGTCTTGTCTATCCCTTATCACTGTTATAACAGCCCATGCTCCCCACAAATTCCAACCCTACTCCCAGGTCTCCATGTTTTTGACTTACCATGTATCATTGGTCTGCAGGGGAGGGATGGGAGCAGGCTCCAGTGCCCTCGGTTACCGTGGTGCTCCCTTTTGTGTGGAGCTAGGTGTGCACTCCCCTACCTGCCAGCAGTGCCAGGGGGAAGAGCAAGCCCTTTCCTGAGCAAGTGTGGACACTTAGATGTGCTGGCATGTGCACCCCACCACCTCTTCCCCCCACCAACCTCAGCTGCCCATCCCAAGGATCAGATAGGAAGCCTCTTCCAGCCCAGCCCCACACCAGGCATGGCTTCTAGTGCAGGTGGCCCCGTGTCCCTGCTGTGACTGGAGGAGTTCCCTGGCTGAGTGCCTGCCTGGTGAAGCTCCAGCTTGGGTCTGCCCTCTCCAGAGATGCGTGTCTCTCACCTGGATGGCCGGTTGCCTGCCTCCGTAAGCCCAGTCGGCTCTTGGTCGGAAGGTCAGGTCATGTGATAGGAATCAAACCAGATCGCGTTCAGCACGTTGCCCTGGGCCATAGCCGGAACTGCCCATGTCAAAAACCGGCCCTGTGTTTGACCTCCATTCTCATCATGATCACTTAGGACAGGGGCTATGATGTCCCCACTCTGGGGCACTCTCTCAGCACCAGCACTTCCCTGATCCACGGATCACTGCATTACGCTCAAACCACATACAATTTATTAAACAGCAACTGTAAGAAAAATAATGAACACGTGGAAAAAACTATGAGAAAAAAGGAAACCCACTCTATGGGCATGGGGAACACCAAAAACATCCGTCTCTGGGATGTAAGAAAAAATACCAATCTGTTTCTCACACGTAACAGGCCTCCCTCCCAGCCCTGGATGCTCTGTGGTGATACCACGGGTAAGACACCTGCTCTGACAGCGTCCACACTCCCTCAGGCTCTAGGTGGCAGGACCCTCCCCCCAGCATTAGCCCCCCCATCAGGTTCACATGCCCCACTCTGAGTCCAGCCTTCAAAGCCCTCCTGTCTAGCAATGTCTCCCTGTCCTGAACTCTCTGCCCATGGCCCCACCTTGTTCTCCCCAGTAACTCATCATGCTCAGCGGCCATGTTACCTGTGGCACATCCAGCACCCACTATCCTGGCTCTGGCCCTGCAGTTCCCTGCTGTAGCTCAGCCCTGGTTATCCATAGGTGCAGCTGGGCTGCGCTGCCCCAGCTCCTTACTCTGGTGCTCTTCAGGCCCCCAGCTGTGCCTCAGTGCCGCTGCTCTACCTCCGGCCCAGGTCTGGGCTTGTGGTTGCCAGGTTTCTACTGCATTAATAGCCCAGCACCACTTAATAAACATGGGCAACTTTGGGGTTAGTTTATAACTATACATCAAGTACCGAATGAAAACTTTTGTTAGATACCTAGGACAGATTTGATTAAAAAAACCCTATAAGCCCCAGCGAGCGTTCACATTAGCCACAAAGCGAGATGAAAATCAAATTCACATTCAAAGCCCCAATACTAGTTCTTGTATCCCAATTGAGGTTCGGCAGATGTTTCAAACAAAAAATGGTGAATGACAGTGTTTAAAATAACGCAAATGTAGCCCAAAATGTATGTAGTGAAAAAAAAATTATATTATTTTTTTTTCATTCAGTCCTAGTAGTCAATGTCCATATTTTGTGTTGATTTAGTTTGTTACTGTTAGTCTCTAAAGGGCAACATTTCATCCTCGCTGTCTTCATCTGAAGTAGAATTCTTCTGCTGCTGGTCATCCACCAGCAGTGACCAGTGCAATCATTTCTTTCGTCGGTGTAAACTCTTCACAACAGATTTTGTGTCATTTCATATATGCCCCCTAACATGAAGAATGTTTTCTATACGCTGCTCTTGCATCTTGTTGTGCAGTTTTGTTTTTATCAAGTTCATCTGAGAAAACAATCTTTCTATTTTAGTGTTGCTAACAGGTAATGACAGCAGCAAAAGAGGAAATGAGCCAAGTTCTCTAAAGACTTTCTCCTCAATGACATCCATGTTTTTGAGAACTTCAACCCAAAACTGCTCAACTTGGTTGTCCTGAGTAAGAGGCCAGTGAGCCATAGGCATAACTTTCCACTGCTGCTCCAAGTGTTCAAGGTCTCCACAAAACAATGGCAAAAAAGAGATATCAGCTAATCTTGGTCATGAGGGGCTGATCACAGTAGAAAGTCTTAGTACTGCAAGTGTTTCAATCATCTGGACATTTGGTGGCAATCCCTGTTCACCTGTTTCACACACTCCAACATGAAATCTCGACACCTACATTTGATGTCTTTGACAACAGGAATCGTTAGTGTGTATTTTGAATGTTCCAGTAGAAAATCAACTCCAAAATCAACTGTGTAAAGCTGAGGGGAGGCATAGCTCAATGGTTTGAGCAGTAGCCTGCTAAACCCAGCACTGTGAATTCAATCCTTGAGGGGGCCACTTAGGGATCTAGGGCAAAGTCAGTACTTGGTCCTGCTAGTGGAAGCAGGGGGCTAGACTCAACGATCTTTTGGGGTCCCTTCCAGTTCTATGAGATATGTATATCTCCATTTATTATTAAGCAGTAAGATATTTGACTCAAAGGTGATGTCAGAGTTTAACACAGCAGTCCAGTTCTCAAAAACACACAGATTCATAACACTCACCAACAAGCTCTAGTTGAATGTCCTTAAATCCTACAGCTGCTTTCCTCTATTAGCACTTTGAAACTGAAACATTTGGTTTATCCTCCAGGCTTCCTGAGTGATTGGAAGTAGACAAATCGGGTACATTTTGTTCACCGAATCATTGCACATACAATAAGTAGTTCAGCATCGTAGTTTCTTTCTTTGTCTTTGTCTATGTGAAAGCATAGCTTCCGTTCATCCAAACTGATCCAGAACCCTGTTCACAAAGGGATTAATGGACAGCCACCTTGCATCAGACAGCTGCGAGATATTTTGGTGGTCTGGAAGTCACTGAAAAGCTGATTGACAGGGTTTGTGGGGCTGAGGGCTGACGGGTGATGCTGAAAGAGGTCAAGTGATGGTCAGAGAGCGGGAACTCAGCAACAGGGAGAGGAGAACTTGATGATGGAGTTATAAGACTTTAGGTGTGAGGAACTTCTCAGACTCTGAACTTCCACAATGTTGAGCTCAGCCAAATGGGGGCAGAGCACCATTGATTCATGAGGAGATATCTTTCCCCCTGTTGTCACAGAGGTTTAAAGTCAGTGCCCCCTAACAATCACATTCTGCAGGTGTATTTGCCCACATTGTCACGAAGCTCTTTGGATTTGACCCCATAAATGATAGGGTTGAGCATGGGGGGGATGAGGAAATAGAGGTTGGCCAAGATGATGTGAACGTGGGGAGTAATGCCCTGACCGAACCGGTGGGTCATGTGGGAGAAGAGGAAGGGAATATAAGATGTCAGCATCACACCGATGTGGGCTGTGCAGGTGTTGAGGGCTTTTTGGTGGGCGTCCTTGGAGGACATTCTTAGGACAGCCCTGATGATCAGACCATAGGATAGGGCAATGAGCGTCAGGTCTAATGCGAGGACTACCAACGTTATCACCAAGGCGTATGTCCTGTTAACTGCGATGTCCCCACATGATATCTTCGCTACAGCTATGTGCTCACAGTACGTGTGGGGGATAAAGCGGTTGCCACAGTATGGCAGCCTGTTCAGGAGCAGGGGCAGGGGCAGAACGAAGAGAACAGCTCGCAACAAACCCACTAGCACCAGCTTGGCTATTCGTGCATTGGTGAGGATGGTGGCGTATCTCAGAGGGTCACATATGGCAACATAGCGATCGTAGGCCATTGTCACGAGGACGGCTGAGTTCATCATAGCACCCGCGTGAAGGAAGAATGTCTGGGTGAGGCAGCCACCCACAGTAATGCCTTTCAAATTGAACCAAAATATACACAGTGCCTTTGGCACAATGGAGGTAGACATGCCGATGTCTGTGAGCGCCAGCATGCAGAGCAGCAGGTACATTGGCTTGTGCAGGGTCTCCTCCTTGCCTACAACAAACAGAACCATGAAATTTCCCAAAAGGCCAATAATGTAGGACGTAGAAAAAGGGATGGAAATCCAGACGTGGGCAGCTTCCAGGCCAGGGATGCCTGTTAGGATGAATGTTGAAGGGTCAGAAGGGGTGAGGTTGAAAACTGCCATGAGGTGGTCAATACGTTGTTCGGGCTCAGAAATGTTCAATGTGTCTGTGAAGGGAGAGAAACAGAGAGATGGTGTGAAACACTCCAGTATACACCACTGTCATGTAATTAGGATAAGTCTTATTCAAAATATGCCTTGTGAGGTGTCATTCGAAAAGTCTTGATCTGCTGGACAGTAATATCTCGTTGGATTATATGTACTATCATTGTATGTGAAGTTATGAAGTTTGGGTATGTATGTGTTGCTGAAACATGTCCTGAGGTTGAAAACACCCACAAGCAGCATTTCAGGTACGACAGTAAAAAGGCCAAACACTGTTAATGGCTTATTGAGGAAATGCACACAAGCACAAGTATTACCCCAGGAACTGTGTACAATAGAAACCTCTGAGAGATAGCACTACACAATGGGAACTGTTTGACTCAGGTCACAGCAAAAGAGCTTTTCAGCAAGTAGGGCAAAGATATAAAAGGGGGGAAATGACATGATTGAAGGACCTCACTCTCCCTACAACAATACACCTGGAAACACCTGAGGAACAAAGCCTGAACTGTGGGAAGCGATGGTCCCAGGCTAGAAGGCTTTTTATCCTGTGTATGAAAACCTGGGAAAGCCAAGGCAACTTGTGCCTTAAGAATCTGCCAGCCTGTTTATCACTCATGGTGAATATTAGCTAATGCATATCCTACCTATCTAGTGTGTTAAGCTCAGTTTGTGGTTTTTGTGGACATCTGTTAGTCTTAAAGGTGCCACAGGACTCTCTGTTGCTTTTTGTGATTTTTGTTTCTTTACTAAGGTAATCTGCTTTGTTCTGTTTGTTATCCCTTATAATCACTTAAAACTGCCTTTTATAGTTAATAAATGTGTTTTGTTTATTATTAAACCCAGTTTGTGCAATTTCTATCAGGGAGGGGCATATCTCACTTCACATTGAGGTGAATTTTTATGAGTTTGCGCTGTGCAGTTCTTTCTACGCAGTGCAGGACAGTATTAATTTGGGTTTATTCCCCCAAAGGTGTGGGCATGTGAGTGCTGGGTGAATCCTCTCACACAGAGATGACTTCAGTCTCTGTCTACAGCTGGGTGTGGCCCTACGTCTATGTGTGTGTTGCAAGTGGCCAGAGATCCTAATTCACAAAACAGGGGGAGGCAATTCAGGTTGGCATAGCAGGAGGAGCTCAATGAAACCCCAGTATACCAGATTGCATCCCAGAAGGGGGGGGTGCAAAACATCATAGGGGGTTATACACTTTATATCAAATAGTACAGTAAATATTTTATAGTTATTAACAATCTAGAAAGGGGGGTGAGCAGTGAGGTGGCAAATTTACAGATGGCACTAGATGATTTAGGTCAAAGCGAAGTCCAGAGAAGCTCTCAGAGGGAGCTAATCAAGTCAGGTGAATGGGCAGCATGATGGTGGATGACTTAGAGTTTTTTCCTCCAATGGGCATACATGCTGTATTTATTGATGTCAAAGTTCCTCAAACACCTAACAAGGTTCTAATTTCACTGTATGAACTCAGGGCAGGAACCTGGGCATCATGATCTGTAGCTCTGTGAAACCCTGCTCACAGTGCAAGCATGGACAGAAACTAAGCAAAACATTGGGATCCAGGAAGAGTAGGATGAGGAATCATACAAAAAATACAATGTCATAGGATCAGTCAATCAATGATTCATCCTTCTCTGCACTCCTCTGTGTAGTACTGGGCACCCTTCTCACAAAGGATGTTGCAGAACTAGAGGAGTTCAGGGAAGGACAACGAGAATGATCAAGGGCCCAGGGAAAATCTCATACGGAGAGAGGTTGAAAAGACTGGTTTCAGAGTATCAGCCGTGTTAGTCTGTATCCGCAAAAAAAAAAATAAAAAATGAAAGCTTATGCTCAAAAAAATTTGTTAGTCTCTAAGGTGCCACTAGTAGTCCTGTTTGTTTGTTTTTTTTTGTTGTTGAAAAGACTGGGATTGTTACCTTAGAAAGGAGATGAATAAGAGGGGATATGAGAAAAGTCTATAAAATAATGACTGGTAGAGAGTAGATCGCGAATGTGTTCTCCCTCTCTCATAACACAAAGTCAAGAGGACACTCAATTACAATGAAACGTGACAAATTCAAAACTGATAAAAAAGAATGCTCTCTGCTCTCAACGCCTAATTAGACTGAGGAACTCATTGCCACAAGAAATAGTTGAGGCCATGAGATAAGTAATGTTGGAGAATAACAGAGTTCTCACTTTTTGTTTGGGTACAGCAAGTCAGATACTTTATTTTCTCAAGCAATTGCATAGAGGGAGAGAGCTAAACAGGTCTCTCAACAGGTAAACAATTACAGAAAGCATTTATACCTTTTGTTACAGACAATAATGAGCAACAGCTGCATTTTGTTTATGCATAGGTCATTCTGATATCTTGTTTTTCTCACTAATGTAGACTCTTAGTCTACATTCCATATTATCTACACATTATCTACACAAGGTCGCAACAACTTCTCACACAGTTCTTTCCCACTCGCCTCACACATTCCTCGCTTCTACAAATCTCGCGTTATTAGGGTTACAGTTAGCCTGACTCTTGCTAACAAACTGTCATGCATTGCAATCCCCTTCCTGTCAGCTCTATCTCTGCTTCCACAGTAAGAATCAGGAAGTGTGTGGACATTTACATGGATAGCAAGACTACCAGTTACAAAAGATACTGCTAAATAAATATTTTGGAAAGCCTATACACCTACGTGTTTCAGAGCACAAGGCAGTCTCTAGCTGTTAGGTATTAGGGGTGACACCCTCAGGAGGGTCAGATCATCCCCTGTCTACCTACTGCTGGGTTTCTTACACTTTCTTCTGTAGCAAGTGAGGCTGTCACTGTCAGAGAGAGGACACTGGACCAGTTGGACCATATGTCTGATATGCGATGCAATTCCTATGTTGGAAAGAAGCCAAATTATCCCCATGGAAACAGACATTAGTTCCCCGGGTTCTGGGCTATGACTTTGTCCTCAACAGAATGTGCATGAAGGGCACAATGGTCTTGGTATTTAGGTCTATGGGCCTGCACCTCTGTTACTTCCGTTGTTTCTTTTCATGAGAGACTTTCTTGCCAGCACCCAGCTTTGTCTGAGACATAATTGTGACACTCTATACCTCAGGGAAGCACCATATTCCTCATTTAAATATAATTGTGATATTGCATGTAAAGCATGCCATGTGAGGCATCAGGGAAAAGTTTGTGATATGCTGAAAATCATTGTTCTAGCTAAATATGTATATCATTAGTGCAATTGAAGTTATGAGATTGTGTTGTATGGTTGTTACTAAAACATGCTGTAAGTTGGGGAATCAGCAGGCCTGTAAGCCTGAATTGAGTACTGGGCAAACTGGTAGAAACAATAATAAAGAACAATATTGTCAGACACATAGATGAACATAATTTGTTGAGGAAGAGTCAACATGGTTTTAGTGAAGGGAAATCATCCCTCACCAATCTACTAGAATTCTTTGAGGGGGTCAACAAGCATGTGGACAAAGGGGATCCAGTGGATATAGTGTACTTAGATTTTCAGAAAGCCTTTGCCAAGGTCCCTCACCAAAGGATTTTAAGCAAAGCAAGCTGCCACGGGATAAGAGGGAGGTGCTCTCATGGATTGGTAATTGGTTAAAAGATAGGAAACAAAGGGTAGGTATAAATGGTTGGTTTTCAGAATGGAGAGAGGTAAATAGTGGTGTCCCCCAGGGGTCTGTTCTGGGACCAGTCCTATTCAACATAGCTATCAATGATCTAGAAAAAGGGGTAAACAGTGAGGTGGCAAAATTTGAAGATGATACAAAATTACTAAAGATAGTTGAGACCCAGGCAGACTGTGAGAACTACAAAAGGATCTCTCTAAACTGGGTGACTGGGAAACAAAATGGCAGTTGAAATTTAATGTTGATAAATGCAGAGTAATGCACATTGGAAAGCATAATCCCAACTATACCTATAAAATGATGGGGTCTAAATTAGCTGTTACCACTCAAGAAAGAGATCTTGGAGTCATTGTGGATAGTTCTCTGAAAACATCCATTCGATGTGCAGCGGCAGTCAAAAATGTAACAGAATGCTGGGAATAATTAAGAAAGGGATAGTTATAGGACAGAAAATATCATGTTGCCTCTATATAAATTCATGGTACACCCACATCTTGAATATTGTGTGCAGATGTGGTTTCCCCATCTCAAAAAAGAAATATTGGAATTGGAAAAGGTTCAGAAAAGGGCAACAAAAATGATTAGGGGTATGAATGGCTTCCGTATGAGGAGAGATTAATAAAACTGGGATTTTTCAGCTTGGAAAAGAGACGGCTAAGGGGAGATATGATTGAGGTCTGTAAAATCATGACTGGTGTAGAGAAAGTAGATAAGGAAGTGTTGTTTATTACTTCTCATAACACAAGAACTAGGGGTCACCAAATGAAATTAATAGGAGGCACGTTTAAAACAAATAAAAGGAGGTTTTTCTTCACACAGCTCACAGTCAACCTGGGGAACTCCTTGCCAGAGGATGTTGTGAAGTCCAAGACCATAACAGGGTTCAAAAAAGAAATAGATACATTCATGGAAGATAGGTCCATGAGTGGCTACTAGCCAGGATGGGCAGGAATGGTGTCCCTAGCCTCTGTTTGCCAGAAACTGAGAATGAGTGACAGGGGATGTATCACTTGATGATTAGAAGACAGGATACTGAGCTAGATTGACCTTTGGTCTGACCCAATAGGGCCATTCTTATGTTCTTATGTTCCCCAGAGACAACAGCAAGGAAAAGTAACCAATGCCCTGGAGGGTGTTGAATAAACATCAAGAGCCATTGTCTAGCAAGGGAGCTACAATGCAATGACAAACTCGCAGAAGGCCATATCAGGGCAATTGCTCTATCTTGCATGGGGCAATGCCCAGCAGACATGCCTGGACTTGTGTTCTCCAAGCACGTGAAGTAAGGGTATAAAACAAAACACAATAGCCCACGCTTGACCTTTTCTCCTAAAACCCCCCTTCCCTCCCCCGGGATCTATTCTGCAAGCAACAAAGACACTCAGAAGACTGAAGAATCCAAGAGAGGCATCTGGCAGAGGTTTCAAGGGTGAAACTTGTGTACTATGAACTGCAATATCCAGTGGGCTCAGAAAAACAGCTTAATGTCAATGTTGTCCAGTCTCATAGGTTTGAGAGTTTAGACTGTGTGCTTATATTTTATTTTACTTTGATAACTAACTCTGACTTTTTGCCTCTCACTTATAATCACCTAAAATCTATCTTTTGGAGTCAATAAACATGTTTTACTGTTTATCTTCACCAGTGAGTTTTCCTGAAGTGTTTGGTAAACCTGCTCAGGTTTACAAAGGATGGTGTAAATCCACTTTCCATTGATGATGTGGTGAAAAAAAAAAATTCGCACTCGTCATCTTGAGCAGGGCAAGATGGTATATTCCTAAGGTACAAGGCTGGCAGCTGGGAGGATTTGGCTGGTGCCTTTCCCTGTGTGATTCATGAGTGGCTCTGGGAGCATTCGTGGAATCTAGCTGCGTGTGGGGCTCCACATGTCGTTGTGCTGCGTGATAACAGGGCCTGGAGGGGTTTGCTGCTTGTCACTAGCAAAGCATTGTGAGAGACAGCCCAGGCTGGAGCGTTAAGCGGGCACAGTGGTCCAACAGTCCCGGGCTGCACCCTGGGGATCCCGTCACAAAAAGTTACGGTTGTTACTGACATGTGTAAGCAGAGACATGTTTCAGTAACTCAGCTGCTTACTTTTCTCATGCCTGAATATTGATAAAGTTTGCAGATGACACAAAAATTTGGGGATTGTAAATAATGAGGAGGACAGGTCACGGATTCAGAGCAATCTGTATCTGGATGATTGGAAAAGGCAAATATAATGCCCATGTCATAACTATAAAGAGAAGGGTAACAGCCCTCCTGTGTACAATACTATAAAATCCCTCCTGGCCAGAGACTCCAAAATCCTTTTACCTGTAAAGGATTAAGAAGCTCAGGTAACCTGGCTGACACCTGACCCAAAGGACCAATAAGGGGACAAGATACTTTCAAATCTTGGGGGGGGGAAGACTTTTGTTTGTGCTCTTTGTTTTAGGGGTTGTTCGCTCTTGGGACTAAGAGGGACCAGACATCAATCCAGGCTCTCCACATCTTTCTGAACAAGTCTCTCATATTTTAAACTTGTAAGTACAGCCAGGCAAGGCGTGTTAGTTTTATCTTTGTTTTCTCAACTTTTAAATGTACCTTTTGCTAGGGTGTTTACCTCTGTTTGCTGTAACTTTGAACCTAAGGCTAGAGGGGGATCCTCTGGGCTCTTTGAATCTGATTACCCTGTAAAGTTATTTTCCATCCTGATTTTACAGAGATGATTTTTACCTTTCTTTCTTTAATTAAAAGCCTTCTTTTTAAGAACCTGATTGATTTTTCCTTGTTTTTAGATCCAAGGGGATTGATCTGGACTCACCAGGAATTGGTGAAAGGGTGGGAGGAATGATTAATTCCTCCTTGTTTTAAGATCCAAGGGGTTTTTGGATCAGTGTTCACCAGGGAATTGGTGGAAAGTCTCCCAAGGCTACCCAGGGAAGGGAGCTAGCCCTTGGGAGTGGTGGCAGCGGACCAGATCTAAGCTGGTATTTAAGCTTAGAAGTTTTCATGCAGGCCCCCACATCTGTACCCTAAAGTTCAGAGTGGGGAAGGAGCCTTGACAGCCCATCTTTAAAAAAGGGAAGCAGGAGAACCCAGGAAACTACAGTCCGCTCAGCCTCACCTCAGTCACTGGAAAAATCATGAAGCAGGTCCTAAAAGAAACAATTTTGAAGCACTTGGAGCAGAGGAAGGTGATCGGGAATAGTCAACATGGATTCACCAAGGGAAAGTCATGCCTGACCAACCTGATTGCCTTCTATGATGAGATGACTGGCTCTGTGGATATGGGGAAAGCAGTGGACGTGATATATCTTGACTTTAGCAAAGCTTTTGATACAGTCTCCCACAGTATTCTTGCCTGCAAGTTAAAAAAGTATGGATTGGATGAATGGACTATAAGGTGGATAGAAAGCTGGCAAGATTGTCAGGCTCAACGGGTAGTGATCAACGGCTCGATGTCTAGTTAGCAGCTGGTATCAAGCGGAGTGCCCCAGGGGTTGGTCCTGGGGCCGGTTTGTTCAACATCTTTATTAATGATCTGGATGATGGGATGAATTGAACCCTCAACAAGTTCATAGATGACACTAAGCTGGGGCGGGGGGGGAGAGGTAGATACAGTGGAGGGTAGGGATAGGGTCCAGAGTGACCTAGACAAATTGCAGGATTGGGCCAAAAGAAATCTGATGAGGTTCAACAAGGACAAGTGCAGAATCTTGCACTTAGGACAGAAGAATCCCATGCACTGCTACAGGCTGGGGACCAACTGGCTAAGCAACAGTTCTGCAGAAAAGGACCTGGCGATTTCAGTGGATGAGAAGCTGGATATGAGTCGGCAGTGTGCCCTTGTTGCCAAGAAGGCCAACGACATATTGGGCAGCATCAGTAGGAGCATTATTTCCCTCTATTCGGCACTGGTGAGGCCACACCTGGAGTATTGGGTCCTGTTTTGGGCCCCCCACTACAGAAGGGATGTGGACGTATTGGAGAAAGTCCAGCGGAGTACAACAAAAATGATAATGGGGCTGGGGCACATGACTTACGAGGAGAGGTTGAGGGAACTGGGCTTGTTTAGTCTGCAGAAGAGAAGAGTGAGGGAGGATTTGATAGCAGCCTTCAACTACCTGAAGGGGGGTTCCAAAGAGAATGGAGCTTGGCTCTTCTCAGTGGTGGCAGATGACAGAACAAGGAGCAATGGTCTCAAGTTGCAGAGGGGGAGTTCTACGTTGGATATTAGAAAACACTATTTCACTAGGAGGGCGGTGAAGCACTGGAATGGGTTACCTAGAAAGGTGGTGGAATCTCCATCCTTAGAGGTTTTTAAGGCCCGGCTTGACAAAGACCTGGCTGGTATAATTTAGTTGGTGTTGGTACTTCCTTGAGCACGTGGTTGGACTAGATGACCTCCTGAATTCTCTTCCAACTCTCATCTTCTATTATTCTATTATTTGGATTGGTTGGTAAACTGGATCGAAGCAAAAGATATGTGTTCTAATATAGCTATGTAGCTATCTTCATCTAGGGACAAAGAATGTACGCAATGCTTACACGATGGGTGAATCTGTCATGGGAAGCACAATGACTCTGAACAATATTTGGGCCATGAAGGGATAATTAGCTCAACATGAGCTCTCAGTGTGATCATGTGGCCAAAACAGCTAATGAGATACCGTGATAATAACAAGGGGAATCTCAAGGAGAGGTAGAGAAGTTGTTTTACCTCTATATTTGGCACTTGTGCGACTCCTGCTGGAATCCTGTGTCCAGTTCTGGTGCCCACCATTATAGATAGATGTTGATACACTGAAGAGGTTTCAGAGAAGAGTCACAAGAATTATTAAAAGTTTAGAAAACCTGCTTATTGTGATAGAGTCAAGGAGCTCGATCTATTTAGTTTAACAAAGATGGTTAAGGGGTGACTTGATAACAGTCTGTAAGTACCTACATGGGGAACAAATATTTAATAATAGGCTTTTCATCCTAACATACAAACGTGTAACAGTATCCAATGGCTGGAAGTTGAAGCTAAACACATTCTGACTGGAAATAAGGTGTACAGTTTTTAAACGGTGAGAGTAATTAGCCATTGGAACAATTTACCAAGGGTTTTAGTGGATTCTCCATCACTGAGAATTTTTAAACCAAGGTTGGATGTTTCTCTAAAAGATCTGCTCTAAGAATAATTTTGGGGAAATTCTCTGGCCTGTGTTCTAGAGGAAGTCAGACTAGATGATCACAATGGTCTCTTCTGGCCTTGGAATCTACGAACATGATCCACTCCTGGGTTTAACGTCTGTGTCCCAGTGGCCCACTGTTTCAGGCAGCTGCCAGTGGCTCCTGCACGTGGCAGCTGTATTTATCTAGGCCCTCACATGTTCCAGGGTTGCCCGCTCTCATTATTGAGAAGTTTGCACATTATATAATGACAGTGGTGCATCCTATGTAAGGCAAATGTTATTCAAAACAATCTCGTTCAGTATCTGGGTATCTGGGTACCAACACTAAATCCTAACACAGCGATATTTAATAAATTGGTTACTGTCCATTCAGTAGGTTATCTGAAAGACAGCATCCACAAGAAACACCTGGATCTACATCAACTACGGGTGTATCACAGAGCAATGCAGCCCATGGAACAGAGAAGCTAGCCATTCCTGTTTCCTGCCCAGTAAAGTTTACCAGAGGGTGACAACCAGCAGTAAGGGTAACCTATAACATGAATGGACAGACTGTGTAGTAACTAAGACATTTATATATTATGGCCTCATTTTAATGTCACTAATCCAAATTTCTGTTTTACTTCTCCTATGCACAGCACTGTGGAACACACTATAACAATGTCTATCCCAGTATTTCAGAACACTCAGCCTAGTACCAATAATAATCCAGGTGGTAACTGTAAGTGCCCTAACAGGAGTGTGTTGCTATCTGCAGTGCCACAAGCGCCAAACTACGCCACCCAGACTGGAAAAGGATTGTTATGCTTGGTTATAAAGTGCTGTCATATGTACGCACACATACCCATATGTAACATACAAATATATACACCATATCCATATTATCCATACATATTAATTATCTAAAAGTGCCCCCAAGGCTCAATCATAAAACTACATTCCTCAGTCATGGTCCTGGCCTAACATTCCCAGGTCCACTATGAGGGACTAAAAACAATTGGAAAATAAAATCTGTCCATCAGTTGTACGAGGGAATGTGCAGACTAAGGAACAGATGGGGTATAAATGTGTGGATGGGAAAATAAGGTGGCCACATAACAGTGTTTAGCCCAGTGGGCCATCTTCAGTCCAGGCATTATGCTTTTCTGAGAGGATAGGTAAACATCCTCCCCATAAAAAGACAAAAAGTGGGGGAATGTGTAGGAAGAGAGCGTGAGACATAAGCCCTTGTATCTGAGGCCTGAGGCCTGGGCTAAAGTAGTAGTCAAAGCTTTACTGATAAAAAGCAAAGACAAGCTGTGATTCTGTTTACAGAATCAGTCAAGAATGGGGCTGATATTGCAGAAATACACATTCCTAAGAAGTGCTAGGCACAGAGCACTCACGCAAACACATCCCAATATCAAGTGGTACCAGAACATTGCGATGACAAGGATGGTACAAAAACATTCCCCAAGGATAACAGGAACATACTGTCCACTCCTAAAAGATAAGGTCAGGATGACAGTACGTAATAGAGATGTTTCGATCGAACCAATATGTACGACAGGGGGCAGTAACTGACTATGTCAGAGTGGCAGTACGTAATTTGTTTGTATCGGGGTACAAAGATGTATCTCAGAGGTTGTGTCTTGGCCTAGCCTAGGGAGGAATGGAAAGTCCCTCCATTCACTGAGCTGGTCCATTGTTATGGGCATACATGTATTAGTGGTATAGTAGAGTCTGCAGAATACTAGTACCGTGCTTCATCAACAATAAACCTGGCCAGGTGCCTTCATCCCTTAATGGATCTTGTGGTCATTGGGCGGTTCACTCAAAGTCTGCCATGCCAGCTGCCTGTGCAGAGCTGGGACAGCACACAGGGAGAACATACACACGCAGCCAAACATCTAACCACAGCGACCAGTGTGCTGTTGGAATCGAGGAAGCCTGGGATGGGGAAGGAGAGTATAGACAGGGAGTCAGAATATGCTGGGAGATGGAACCAGCCGAGGAGGAAAGATCAGTAGTTCTTTCCACTGGTGAAATGCCTGAGGTTACGTAAATGACATTCAACAACAACAATTGGAAACAAAACTGAGTAAATTTGTGACACTCAGGCTGCAGTTCTGTGGCTTGCCTGAGACTTGCCCACATGCACTCCAGACCAGGAAAGGTCCCAGCGCTGGTCTTGGATCAACAATGACAAAGAAAATTTTAATTTCAGCAGCTCTACCAGATACTGCTCTGCGCCCCCACAACCTCCAGTGTTACTCACCTTTCCATGTACCCTCTGCTTACCCCAACAACCCCCAGTGCTGCCCACCTGTCTGTGTACACCTCCAGCCTGCCCCCAAAACCCCAAGTGCTGCCCTCCTGTCCATGTACACCCTCTGCCTGCCTCTGCAAATTCCAGCTCTGCCCACCTCTCTGTGTACACCCCACTCCCTGCCCCCACAACCCCCAGCACTGCCCGCCTGTCCATGTGGGTCCTCACCCCCACAACTTCCAGCCTTGTCACACAGTGATACCCCTCAACCAGGACCAAAACCAGATGCCAGACGCCACAGCAACAGCTCACAGAAATACCCCCTCATGCTAGGTTGCACCTCAACCTGTGCACAGAAGGAGAGAGGGACAGGCCCGGTGGGAGGGAGAGAGGATGTGGAGACTAAAAGGAGCCAGTGTGAGTAACTCTTCCTCAAAATGACACAAAGCTTTAACATATTGCAGCCTGTTAGTGACCCAAACACAACTTCCTGAGGCTGCTTTTCCATATTGGCAATTGCTGATGTTGGTACGAGGCAATAGTAGGATTGCTCACAGAAGGAGGGATGGTTCAGATGGGGGAAGGTGTCAGAGAATCTGCTACAGTGCGGTCCACATTACGTTACAGTCTGAGACACCTCCGTGCCTCAGGAGGACTCGTTATACCTCTTTGGTCTGTGCATTAGGCAGAAAGTTCATTCACTATTTCACCTGGTTTCAGCACT
>NW_020664596.1:0-6458 GCF_002925995.2 Terrapene triunguis | reverse complement strand
CCTCCTGGCCATATTGGGAGTTTTGCCATTGATCACAATGGGACCAGATTCACCCTTAGTGTTTAACTTTCAGCTCCGAGCTGCAAAAATCATGGCTTTGGGTCCTGCTGCACAGAATGCTATTCTGTTAGGGTGTTCAAAGAGACTGAAGGAAACCCCCAGTTTAAGTGGCGCTCTGAGACCAGGTATAAAAGATGGGGATTCCAAAACACAGGGGCCCTGATTTTCTTCTCAGGAAGACCAGCATCAATCTAGAGTGGCTCACTAAAGTGAGAGCAGAATCTGGCCAGTGTGGGACCCATTCTTGTTGTGAACCCTCTGGTTACACACAGACCCACTGCAGAGGCTTTGGTTGTACTTCCTAACAGGGCAGTGAAGATGCTGAATTGGAAAACTGGAAAGAACCAGAAGAAAACCAGACAGTCCAAAAAAGGAAGCTACTGAGACAGATAGAAGAACACAGTAAGAGACAAGGAACTGATCTTAAAAAAACAAGCATTTGTCTAAACTATTTCCAATACATCTGTAGTTCCAATTTTACCAGCTAAATCCCTTGGTAGTTTCTGATAATACTAAACAGTTCAAGTTGCCATGCTCGTGAATTGCTGCCCAGAATTTTCTCGACTTGAATCCTTCCTGAGACCTCAGCACTAACTTTAATGCAGAAACAGCCAACTCACCGAAATCCCACACTGCAGAGAGAGGGAATCTCCTTAGGGCGACAGGAAGGCAGAGCCTCCAGAATCAGTGTATGAATCTCACATGTCTGACACTCGCCATGCTGGACAGCGATATTTATGATTCCCCTGTACAGTCCCTGCGGACTCTCAGGTTGGCAGGACTCCCAGACAATTCCCAGGGCTCCATGAGCAGCGGGAAGAGCAGAAAATAGACCCTGGAGAACTTCAGCCTGAGAGCCTCCCCCGGGAGTGAAGAAATGATTCGCCGATACCAGGGGCTCAGATTGTCAGCGCAAACTGAGTCTGGCAATCTGTTCAGCCTGGAAATTGACGATGGCTTTTTTTTCCTGTATGTAATGTGCTGCCATCTGCAATATGTCTGTACATAACTGCAAGCCTAACGATTGTTCTCTCTAGAGGTACCATTATGATTACACATGGTTACACCACACCCCAATTGTGGGACCCCATAACTCAAACACCCCAGAAGGCCCCAGAGTTATTTTTTTGCAGGGTGGGGGGGGGGGACTCTGTGACAAACCACATGTTTGGATGACTGTTTCCCACTGTCATTCATTATGACATATTTTAAGGAATATCATGCAATATTTCCTGATAAATTTGATATTTTTCACCGGGTTATTATCTCCCCCTTCAATCCATACACCACATACCGACATTGCCAAATTCCCATGGGGGATTAATAGTACAGTTTACTATGGGTAAATCCTTAAAGTCCTTATTTGCTTCATTACCACTACTTGGGGGTGTAACAGTTTTCATGTTTCCTCCCTTTGCCACTTTACATTGCTGGGATTTGAGTAGGGCTTACGATAGCAAGAATAGCAGCAATGATTGTTCTGTTCCAGGCTGGGGCATCCTTGTTTTCCCTTTGTGGGTCCACCTGTAAGATGCATGCAACAGACTTTAATCATCCCCATTTTTAACCCCCATTCTGTGCCCTTTTATTTGTGTGCAATAAACCCATTCCTGTTCTCCATTTTTTGTTTTTAATAGCAGCAGGCTGAGCCCCAACTGGTTAAAAACTAGGTAAGGAAGCCTCCTTTTAGGAACTGGGAATGGATGGTGTTCTCCTGGAATGTGGTACCTCACTTGATTCCCCCATAGATAGACCGAGGTCTCCGGGCAGGTTATACCATGCACTGACCTTGCTGCTATATGCGTTAACCCTCCTTGTACAATATTCGCCAAAAAACAGTAATAACAAGACAAACAACACAAAACACAATCTTTGTCTCGACCGTAGACCCATGGTGTTCTGGGTTATTTTCCCGCTGGCGCCAGCTTGCTTGTAGAGTGTCTGAAAAACAAAAGAAACATTTCCCAGCCCCCTGGGTGGGGACCGATTATTGCTTAAAACTACCCTTTCCTTTTACAAATCTTTTTATTGACTGCAGGAAAAGCAGAAGAATTATGTTCAGACTTTCCTTGTTTTGTTCTATATTCAGGCTAGGTTTTTACCCTTAAAGGGAAAGGGTTAGGGTTAGGGAAATCGAAAAAGCCTTTACAAAATACGTGCACCACAAAAACCTAAGTATTATGTACATTGTGCAAAACGTGGTTTTTCAGGGGAAAAAAAAGAATGATTAATTGAAATACTAAGTATATGGTTCTTCCCCCTCTCCCCCCCCCCCCCCCCCCCGCGCGATAAACTGCAAATTACCTTTCTGGCCCAGCAAATGTACCCTGGTAAAACACAATTCTTTTTGGAGGCTTTTGAGGACACTACCAAAAACCCCTGTGGGTATCTGCTGGTGGATTTAAATGCTTCAATGCCTGAAGCCTTCAGGTTAAGAACAGGCCTTTTCCCCCCAGATTGGCCCTGTGTATACACCTTAAAAAAACGATAAAAAATAGTTATTTTTATCAAACTTCCATTTTAAAAAAGAGCATCCCCCTGACAAACATGTCTAGCCGTGGGCAGAGAAACCTGGCTCTTTTAATATTTCTCGTCAAAGCCAAGCCACAGCAAAGGAAGGCTATTCTCTGCTCGGCTTCTGATGACCTGGTAGCGGCCATCTCAGAAATAGCGCTCAACACTTTAAAAGGAAATGTTCTTCTAAAACCCCGACAAATAAGCATCCTAAAAAGAAAATGGGGGATTATTAAAAAGCTGAGCGATAAAAAGCTATCCCTCAAAAGAAAAAAGCTAATTGTAAAACAGGCCAAGGGCTTTATCAGACCTTTGTCGAGCTTTACACTCCCTCTACTGTCAAAGCTTTTAATTAACAGGTAATGGAACACGCTGAAAAATTGTACCTCGTTCCTAGCCATCAGTTAGAACAAATAAAGCGTGCTTCTAGCGATGAAGAAAATATCAGAACCACAACCACTTGCCAATTGGATTCAGAGATGAAAGACATTCTTCAAAAATCCGGTTTATCCAACTATGAGAAGGCTAAACTTTACGAGGGAGTCCTGCAAAGATACCTGGTATTGGCCAAGAATGGTGAAATAGAAAAAAACTAAAATACACCTCTTTCTCCCCGAGCAAGAGCAAGAGGAAATTCTACCTCTTGAAGTTCGGGGGGTTCATCTGACTTTGTCGTTCGGGAGGTATTGGAGTGGGTAAATATTCGCTATAAGAAAAAAGCTGAAATATTGTTAAATAAACTCAGACAGCGTAAAGATGTTTCTTCTTGGGCCAATAATGGCAGTTTTGTGTACCATGGGAAGCGATTGAGGGGTCTCACATGCTCAATTTAGTCAGGGGGGTGACCGGTTCTTATTCTTTCGCTAACAAGAGGACTCCTAAAGGGTGGTCTGTTTTTATGAAAGCCTTGGCGGAGCTGAACGTGCCTACCTCTTTTGGCTAATAGTCATTGATGGACCTATCCTCCATGAATTCATCTAGTTCTTTTTGAAAGCTGTTATAGTCTTGGCCTTCACCCCATCCTCTGTCAAAGAGCTACACATGTTGACTCTGTGTTGTGTGAAGAAATATATATATATATAACATAATTAGAATGTGTTTTATGCCATGTAACATATCTCTGTAAAGGTCATGATCTGCTGAATCTAGTAATCCTATTTGTATGCATGTGTCATTTTTGTATTCAAGGTTATGAATATTGGCTGCATACTGGTTTGATTCTAAGTAGGCTGTAGTGAAGCAGTTGGTCAGCTTCCTGAGAAAAGACTATTCTCAGTAAGTGCCCCATCAAGAAACACTTACGCCAACAATGAACTTGGAGACACCAATCCACATCGGGGCTTTCCCAGGAATATGGCTTGGCTGGTAAGGAACTCAGTCATGCATGGACATGTGACTCGCCCAGGTGACTCCAAAACTCCATTTTGTAGCTGGACTTTGCTTAGGAGAGAGGAGGGGATCTACACCCACAAGAGAAAGTCTATTTAAGCCCATGGGAGACCCCACCATTTTGTCTTCAGCTGGCTAAAGAGAGAACTTCTCCACCCCCAAAGATACCTGAAAGAAACTGGAACAAAGGACAGTGACTGCAAGGGGTGGGAGTGATTGCTGGAACCAGGCTAAAAGGAGATAAGTCTGTAAAAGGAAGCATTCTGGAACTGGTGAGGAATTTATCTCTATTCAGTTGGATTAGACATAGACTGGCGTGTTTTATTTTATTTTACTTGGTAATTCACTTTGTTCTGTCTGTCACTACTTGAAACCACTTAAATCCTACTTTCTGTATTTAATAAAATTACTTTTTACTTATTAATTAGCCCAGAGTATGTATTAATACCTGGGAGGGGGGAGAGGGGCAAACAGCTGTGCATATCTCTCTATTAGTGTTATAGAGGGAGAACAATTTCTGAGTTTACTCTGTATAAGCTTTATACAGGGTAAAACAGATATATTTGGGTTTAGACCCCATTGGGAGTTGCGAATCCGAGTGTTAAAGACAGGAACACTTCTGTTAGCTGCTTCCAGTTAAGTCTGCAGCTTTGGGGCAAGTAATTCAGACCCTGGGTCTGTGTTGGAGCAGACGGGCGTGTCTGGCTCAGCAAGACAGGGTGCTGGGTTCCTGAGCTGGCAGGGAAAGCAGGAGCAGAAGTAGTCTTGGGACATCAGGTGACAGCTCCCAAGGGGGGTTCTGTGATCCAACCCATCACACACTCCTGCAGTAAACTAAGGGGAGAGGTGTGACATTCTGTGCCCCAAAGCAACACCCTGGCACCCCATATTTACCTTGGTGATATGATTATGATGTGACACTGGTCTCCATCTTGCTGCTGTTCCTTTCCAGTAACTGTGCTGGGGGCTTTTGCTTGGAAAAATGAAGCTCCCTCTACATGGCAGAAGCTATAAAATGTGGAAGCAACATCATCACTTGGCCTCACTCCCCCACAACTCAACACCAAAGACGTTAGAAACTGGGACTGAACTGAGGCTGTGGTCCCAGGCTGAAGGGGTTTCTAGCATATGTGTGGAAGATTGGTGGATTGTTTGAACCATCAGGGTGAGACACTGTTTCATTCAAAGTCAGTCTAGTATATAGAACTTAGATTGTGATTTTGTTTATTTCTCAGATTTCAACTTTGTTCTTTACACTATTACTTATAATCTCTTAAACAATCGACCTTCCTGTAATTAATAAATCTGTTTTATATTGTTTTCCTTAGTACAGGATGTTGTTTGAAACTTAAAAGCGAAATCTGCTCAGGCTGATGCATTGTCCTCTCCACATTGAGGGAGGGCCAGACTGGGAAATAAACCTATACTGGTCAGGCTTTTGGCCAGGATAAGACGGTACAGCTCTTGCGTTCTAGGCTGGGGAACTGGGGGGAACTGGCTGGAGCCTCTCTATTGTTGTTTCATGCATGGCTTGTGAAATCATTCATGTAACTGCAGTTGGGTGTGTCCCTGTCTGTGTATAGCTGTGTAAGTGCAAGACCTGAGAGGATTGCAGCTTGTCACAGCCTCACAGTGTGAGAGGGGGCCAGATTGGTATGCCAGAGGAATCAGCGATCTACAGTTCCAGGTTGCACTCCACAGAATTCCTTCCCCCCACCGCCCTAGTGAACAGGCCCTGCAAGACTGTAAGTCCATTTCCCTGTTGTCATGTCGTCACTTACTGACAGAGAGACCGTGGTTATGGAAGGGAAGTCAAGACACTTGGGTTCTGTCAGTCAGTCTCTGTGTGACCTTGGGAAAGTCATGTTGCCCCATGCTTCAGTTTACTGATCAGTGAAATGGGGATGGTTCATAGTGACATTCCGTTGCTAGGTTTTGAAGATCCATCAATGAACGGTGCTACAGAGTATAATGATCTCTGGTCCCTTAGTGAAAGCCCCACCGTGTTTGCTGTAAGTGCTTGTGTATCCTCTTAGTCAAGTTTCTGCAGATCTCTCTGTCTACTATCTACCCATCTATCCTGAGAATTTACAGGATATCAGATCCTCAGGAGAGTTAGGCATTATCCCTAGTTTTCTTACTCATTAACTATAATTTTTAAATACATACACAGAAACATACAGAGCAGCCAATTCCTCTCTGACTCAGCACAGAGTCCAAGAGTTCTCATCTCCCTTTGGAAAGGTTCCTTAATTACTGTTTACTTCTTAAGCTGGATAATTAGCACCGAAGTGGAGACATGCTTGTCTCCGGTCTGTTTACATTCAGATTCTCCCTTGTCCTCTAGAGGCTGAGCGCACCCCACTGGGAATACACAGAGCTATATTATAAACTGTGCCCACACTGTGTCGGCTCTCGGTGTCAGATGATGCTGCAGATGCTGGGTTCAGAGAGGTATAGGTCACAGATACCTGAGGGGGATTCCTAGGGAGGAC
>NW_020664595.1:836409-926334 GCF_002925995.2 Terrapene triunguis | reverse complement strand
CTTTCTTTTCTGTCTCTTGAACTGGTTCTCCTCTGTATTTGAGGGCTAAAAAGCTTTGCAAGGTGCCTCATAAAAAAGACGGTTACTCACCGTTGTAACTGTTGTTCTTCGAGATGTGTTGCTCATATCCATTCCAGTTAGATGTGTGCGCGCCGCGTGCACGATCGTCGGAAGATTTTTACCCTAGCAACACCCGGTGGGTCGGCTGTGGAGCCCCCTGGAGTGGCGCCGTTATGGCGCTGGATATATACCCCAGCCGACCCAGCACCCCCTCAGTTCCTTCTTGCCGGCTACTCCGACAGTGGGGAAGGGGGGCGGGTTTGGAATGGATATGAGCAACACATCTCGAAGAACAACAATTACAACGGTGAGTAACCGTCTTTTCTTCTTCGAGTGCTTGCTCATATCCATTCCAGTTAGGTGACTCCCAAGCCCCACCTAGGAGGCGGAGTCGGAGTGAGACATTGCTGTGTGCAAAACCGCTGACCCGAAAGCAGCATCGTCTCTGGATTGTTGCACCAGGGCATAGTGAGTAGCGAATGTGTGGACCGAAGACCACACTGCAGCTCTACAAATGTCCTGGATCGGGACTTGAGCCAGGAAGGCAGTCGAGGAGGCCTGGGCCCTCGTGGAGTGAGCAGTGAGGCGTGGCGTTGGTACACCGGCCAGGTCGTAGCAAGCACGAATGCAGGACGTAATCCAAGAGGACAGGCACTGTGAAGAGAACGGTGAGCCTTTCATCCGGTCGGCCACCGCAACGAAGAGTTGCGTCGTCTTCCTAAATGGCTTTGTACGGTTAATATAGAAAGCCAGGGCCCTGCGAACGTCCAAAGAATGTAAACGCTGGTCTTGACGAGTAGCGTGCGGTTTCGGATGGAAGACCGGGAGAAATATATCCTGGTTCACGTGGAAAGGCGACACCACCTTTGGAAGAAAGGCGGGATGGGGGCGAAGCTGCACCTTGTCCTTATGGAACACCGTGTAAGGGGGCTCGGATGTCAGCGCCCTAAGTTCCGAGACGCGCCGTGCTGAGGTGATGGCTACGAGGAAGGCTGTCTTCCAAGACAAGTACAGGAGTGAGCAGGTCGCCAATGGTTCAAACGGAGGCCCCGTGAGCCTGGAGAGGACGAGGTTGAAGTCCCACGTCGGAACCGGCTGTCGTTGCTGTGGGTACAGCCGGTCTAAGCCCTTGAGGAATCTAACGACCATCGGGTTAGAGAAGACCGAGGACGTGAGTTCTCCTGGGTGGAAAGCGGAAATAGCGGCGAGGTGAACCTTGATTGAGGATGTCGCCAAGCCTTGCTGTCTTAGGGACAGGAGGTATTCCAGTATCAAGGGGATAGGAGCCTGCGAGGGAGACGTAGCTCGTTGCTCACACCAACAGGAGAACCTCTTCCACTTGGCTAAATAAGTGGTCCGCGTAGAGGGCTTTCTACTTCCCAGCAGGACCTGTTGGACGGCCTGCGAGCATTGCCGCTCTGAGCGACTCAGCCATGAAGCATCCACGCCGTGAGGTGGAGCGACTGCAGGTCGGGGTGACACAACCGGCCGTGGTCCTGAGAGATGAGATCCGGACTCAAGGGGAGCGTGATCGGCCTCTGCACTGACAGCTCCAGCAGTGTGGTGTACCAGTGCTGTCTCGGCCAAGCGGGAGCGACTAGAATTACCCGAGCCTGGTCCCTGCGGATCTTGAGCAGCACCCTGTGGACCAGCGGGAATGGAGGAAAGGCGTAGAACAGATGGTCTTTCCATGCCATGAGGAAGGCGTCTGACCGAGAGCCTGGGGCTCGCCCGTGCAGGGAGCAGAATGCCTGGCACTTCCTGTTGGCCCGAGATGCGAACAGGTCGATCTGGGGAAACCCCCACCTCTGGAAGACGGAATAGATGATGTCCGGGCGAATCGACCACTCGTGCGTCTGGAAGGACCTGCTGAGACGGTCCGCCAGCGTACTCTGGACTCCAGGCAGGAATGACGCCGTGAGATGTATCGAGTGGGCGATGCAGAAGTCCCACAGGCGAATGGCCTCTTGGCATAGGGGAGATGAGCGGGCTCCGCCTTGCTTGTTGATGTAAAACATGGCCGTGGTGTTGTCGGTGAGAATCAGCACGCAACGGCCCTGTAGGAAGTTGAGGAAAGCCTGACAAGCCAGGCGCACCGCCATCAGCTCTCGGACGTTGATGTGCAGGGCTAGTTGGGACGCGGACCACAGGCCTTGGGTATGGTGCTCCCCCAGGTGAGCGCCCCATCCTAGAGATGAAGCGTCCGTAACTAGGTGGAGGGAGGGCTGTGGGGCGTGAAAGGGCACTCCTGCACAGACCGCTGTGCGATCCGTCCACCAGGTGAGGGAGGCCAAGACCGAGGCCGGAACCGTGACCACCATGTTCAGGTCGTCTCGATGAGGACGGTAAACCGATGACACCCAAGTCTGCAGTGGGCGAAGTCGCAGCCTGGCGTGCCTGGTTACGTAGGTACACGAGGCCATGTGGCCCAAAAGGGCAAGGCATGCTCT
Source organism: Terrapene triunguis (assembly GCF_002925995.2). Lineage (NCBI taxonomy): Eukaryota > Metazoa > Chordata > Testudines > Emydidae > Terrapene > Terrapene triunguis. Next base: position 923,824 of record NW_020664595.1, on the reverse strand, counting down.
TATGGTGGTAATTGGGAAGGCCCTGAGTCCTTGAATGACGCTTGAGATGGTATGAAAGCGGCTGTCTGGCAGGATGGCTCGGGCACGTCTGGAGTCCAGGATTGCTCCAATGAACTCTATTCTCTGAGTTGGTACTAGAGTGGACTTCTCTCTGTTGAGTAGAATGCCCAGCTCGTGGAAAGTGTGTGTCACTATGTGGACATGAGTCTGCACTTGGTCTCTGGTGCGGCCGCGTACCAGCCAGTCGTCCAAGTACGGGAACAGCTGTATCCCTTGTCGACGAAGGAAGGCCGCGACGACTGCCAGACACTTTGTGAACACCCTGGGAGCCGAGGACAAGCCGAAGGGAAGGACTGCGAATTGGTAATGCACCCTGTTTACTACAAATCGCAGGAAGCGCCTGTGGGGCGGATAAATCGCTATATGGAAATAAGCGTCCTTCATGTCGAGGGCGGCGAACCAGTCTCCAGGATCCAGTGAAGGGATGATGGTCCCCAATGACACCATGCGGAACTTCAACTTTACTATGAATTTGTTGAGTCCGCGCAAGTCTAAGATGGGCCGTAGACCCCCTTTTGACTTGGGTATCAGGAAGTAGCGGGAGTAAAACCCCCTGCCCCTTAGCTCCGATGGAACCTCCTCTATGGCCCCCATAGCGAGGAGCCCAAAAACCTCCTGTGTAAGGAGTTGCTCGTGAGAAGGGTCCCTGAAGAGGGACGGGGAGGGGGAGTGGGAGGGGGGGGGCGAGGAAAACTGGAGGGCGTATCCCCTCTCCACCGTGCGAAGGACCCAGCGGTCCGATGTTATAAGAGACCAAGCACGGTGGAAACGGGAGAGGCGATCCCGGAAAGGGGGAACCGAATCCTGGAAGCCGGTTGAGGTGCCGTCCTCGACCGCACCTTCAAAAGGTTTGCCTAGGCCCTGAAGGTGGCCTAGGCTGGCCCTGGTTCTGACCAGGTTGAGGGCCGGTCGACCTTCGCCTACCGCCTCGACCCCGCCTCCTAGCAAAGTCCTGTCTTGGACGAGGCGGGGGAGGGTAGAACCGCTGAGGCTGGGGCCTGAAGGGTCTGCGCTGAGGCCCTGGGACATGCATCCCCAGGGAGCGCATCATTGTCCGGGAGTCTTTGAGATTTTGGAGCCTAGAGTCCGTTTTCTCCGAAAAGAGGCCCTGGCCCTCAAACGGAAGGTCCTGCAGGGTCTGCTGCAGTTCAGGTGGCAAGCCTGACACCTGGAGCCAGGAGATTCGCCGCATTGCTATCCCCGACGCCAGGGTCCTAGCGGCCGAGTCCGCTATGTCAAGGGAAGCCTGCAGGGAGGTGCGTGCCACCCGCTTGCCCTCCTCTACCAAGGCCCCGAACTCTTCCCTCGATTCCTGGGGAACCAGCTCTTTAAATTTCCCCATCGAGGCCCACGAATTAAAGCTGTAGCGGCTCAGGAGCGCCTGCTGATTCGCCGCCCGCAGTTGGAGTCCACCAGCCGAATAGACCTTGCGTCCGAACAAATCGAAGCGCTTAGCGTCCTTCGATTTGGGCGCAGCAGCCTGCTGGCCATGGCGCTCCCGTGCATTGACTGATGAGACCACCAGTGAGCACGGTTGGGGGTGAGTGTACAAGTACTCATGTTCCTTGGAGGGCACAAAGTACTTCCTCTCAACCCCTCTGGCCGTAGGCGGAATAGAGGCCGGGGTTTGCCAGAGGGTGGTGGCGTTCGCCTGAATAGTGCGGATCAGCGGTAATGCCACCCTAGATGGAGCATCCGCTGAAATGATGTTCACGATGGGATCATGGACCTCCGCAATCTCCTCCACCTGGAGGTCCATATTGCGAGCCATGCGGCGCAGCAGGTCCTGGTGGGCCCGAAGGTCTATAGGAGGCGGCCCAATGGCGGATGTACCCGCTACGGCCTCATCAGGCGAGGACGAGGAGGATGCCCCCGGTGGCAAGGGGTCCAATGGCTGATCCTGCTCCAGGTGTTCCTGGAGCTGGGCATCGCCTGCCCCCTGGTCCATGGCCTCTGCTGGTGTGGGCACTGGAGCCTCCACGTCCCTTGGAGGAGGGCGGGAGATGATGGACTCTGGGACCCTGGGCTCCGAACGGCCCGAGCGGGAGGCAGATAGCGGAGCCCCTTGTGCCTGATGGTAGGCCCAAGGAGTCCAGAAGGACCAATGCGCAGGTCCCTGTGTAGGGTCGTCGGTCTCCTGCAGGTGGCCGGCCTCCACTGCATCAGACGAGCGCGACGCCGATCTCGACGGCCACGGCGGTGCCGAGCCCGACGCCGTCGGCACCGGATGGTACGGTGCCGATCGGTGCCGGCCGTAAGGCGATCTGTCCCTGTGCGGTGCCGGAGAGCGGTGCCGGGATCTGGATCAGTGCCGGTAGTCCCTCCGGTGCCGGGATCCCGATCTGGAGCGGGACGACGATCGCGAAGAGGCGTGGTACCGGGAGCGGCCCCTCGAGCCCGAGTGGCGCTCGTACCGGTGCCGGGAGCTGCATCTCGAGCCCGATCGGTGCCGGTCGTCGCGACGGTGCCGAGATGTTGAACGGCGCCGCGAAGATGATCTGGGCCGCGAGTACGACCGGTGCCGAGGTGATATTCGGCGCCGGGACTCCGAGCGGCGTCGGGACCTGCTCCGGGATCTGGAGCAGTGCCGAGAGACTTGAGCTGGCGACGGTGGGCACATCAGGGCAGGCTTGCCTCTGGACTGCGGCACGCTTGGAGCCACCGGTGCCGGGAGTTGTGACGGCGCCGGCTCCCTGAGGGCGATCAGGTCCTTCGCCGTCGCAAAAGTCTCCGGGGTGGAAGGGAGACAAGGTTCCACCACCAACCTTGGTGGTGAAACAGTCCGCACCGGACTCAACGGCCTCAGTGCCGGAGTTGACGGTGTGGCCGCCTGCCTTTGGCGGTCCAACTGCGGACGCGGCTCTACCCCCGGCACCGGGGGAGCCGGTATCTTCACGGCAGCAACCACCCGCGCCTTGGTGGCCTTCTTATGGCCCGGAGAAAGGGATCGGCGCCGAGGCTCTTTAGGCGGGCGCGGTGCCGACGTCGGCCGGTGCCGAGCTGTCTTTTCCGCCGCACCGGTCGGGGCCGCCGGGGCGCTGCGCACCGAAGCGCTCGGTGCCGGGACAGGGCGCGCCGAGGGAGGATCCGGACTCAGAGCCGCCTCCATCAGGAGCTGTCGGAGTCTGAAATCTCGCTCCTTTCTTGTCCTCGGCTTGAAGGCCTTGCAGATAGGGCACTTATCTGCGGGATGAGCCTCCCCAAGGCACTTCATGCAGGAACTATGCGGGTCGCTTGTTGGCATATGCTTCCCGCAGGACGCGCACGGCTTAAAGCCAGGAGCCTTGGGCATGGGCCCGGCTGTGCGCCGGGGGGGAAAAGGGGAAAAACACCCCCTAAACCCCCGATAACAAATTTACAACTATATATACACTACACAACTAACTAACTAAGAACTTGAATAACTATATATACAACTAACTATAATAACAATAACGAGAAGCTAGGGATAGTGAAGAGCAGCTATGCCGCGGTTCACTGTTCCAACGACCGTCAGGGGCAGTAAGAAGGAACTGAGGGGGCGCTGGGTCGGCTGGGGTATATATCCAGCGCCATAACGGCGCCACTCTAGGGGGCTCCACAGCCGACCCACCGGGTGTTGCTAGGGTAAAAATCTTCCGACGATCGTGCACGCGGCGCGCACACACCTAACTGGAATGGATATGAGCAAGCACTCGAAGAAGAATAGAAGGATCCTTACAACACTGTATAAACTAAGAAGTCTGAACAGTGCTATAAAAGTAAGACGACCAGTTTTCTACCTTTAAGTATTTTATAATCTAAGGGTCTGATGATCTGTAGTTTTGTTTGGGTAAATGCTAGACTCCAGGGGGTAGAACCTTTTCTAGGTAGTACCATACAAATTGGTGGTGCTATAATCAATATAACTTTATAAACTATTAAACCGTATATAATTAGTAATCGCAAACTAGGCATTCCCCAGTGCGATGTGAGGCACCACTTCTGAGTGGATGTTTAGCAATAGTAAGGGCCACTGTGGTGGCAGGCTCCTGTAGTGAGTTCTAGGAGGCAGTGCACAGGTACTGAACCTCCTTGCTACCATTCATAAAATCTGTTGATTAAAGGACTGAGCCCCATTCCAGACTCTCAGGGAGGACAGTCCTGCCCTCTCCTTGCCTTGGCATATGAGTAGGTGAAAACTGGAAGTACAGACTCAGTTTCCTATAGCTTATGGAGGTTATTCTCATGTATGGGGCAATTCTGCCCTAAGTAAATGGGCAGGTGTCCTTTTCAGAGTCTCATCATCTTACTCCTCAGATCTGCTTCCTGTGTTGTCACTATATCCACGTTTACAACAGTAGGAAACAGAATTTTGAACAGTTAATTTAAATAATGTTTTCAACCTTCTTTCTGCCCTGACTCTCCATATCCTGTTAATCCAAGGACACTCTGGGTGAGAATGCTCTGTGATCAGTTTGTCCTTCAACTTTCCCTTCAGCATATTTCTCTAAATACTTTACTTTTTTCAGATAGCTTTGTCCCCTGCTGATGTAAAAGGGGGAGTAGTACCAAGGGATATGGCGGCAGATTTTGCCACTTGCTGTTGCTGAATATGAGTTTTGTGGGACAGGGCTCTTAATACACATGAACATGTTGGGGGGGCCCCCCTCCTCCTCCAGCAAAAGATGTGGGGGAGGAGTGCTTGAGCATCATATCCTTTGCCTCTTTGATCATCTGCCTCAACGCTGTCCTTATGCTGAGTTTCTGAATGGATGGGGCACCTCAAACAGCCCTAACTGTCCCTTGTTACCTGCAGTGTTGTTTGCAGAGGGCTGGAGAAGCAAGATTTAAAAAAAAAAAAATCCCCCTCCCAACCTACTTTCTGTAATAACTAAAATAATAAACTACAAGCAAGTACACTTCCATACTTCAAGCAAAAGGCCCCACCTGAAGCAGACTTCTGGCCATCCTGCCAACATATTCTATACAGTATCTCATTTCATAGAACAGAACGTGTCACTGGACTTTTAAATACAGTAGAACCTCAAAGATACGAACACCAGAGTTACGGACCGACCGGTCAACCGGACACCAAGTGAAGCCATAAGTAACCAATCAGGCAGCAGCAGAGACCCCCCCCCCCTAAAAAAAAAAAAAGCAAATACTGTACTGTACCTGTATTACATCTTAAAGGTAGGCACATCTGGGCCATCTGTCTCCACCCCACTCCCACCCCCACGCACGGGGCAGCCACTTACAGCAAGACAGTGGGGTTGCCAGTCCAAGGCAGCCAGAGCCAGCCAGCAGAGCAGGGTCTGCATTGCTTTCACCCCACCTCCCGCCGGGGAGGGGGACAGGCTGTTTTCAGACACACCTCTGCAGATAGGGGGACAAGCTTGCAAACTCATGCAGGGGCTGAGTAGGGAGCAGCTCAGCTGCTGCTGAAGCGTGGCCTGGAGTGTCAGCTGCTGGATCTGGAGCCTGTACTGTGCTTTATTCAGAGTTACAAACATTTCAAAGTTACGGACAACCTCCATTCCCAAGATGTCCGTAACTCTGAGGTTCTACTGTAGGTATTCTGAGCAAGTTGAGGCATTCCATAGCATCTGCGCCCACCCCCCAATCACATACCTTTCTATACCCAAAAAACTTGCAGAGACTCCTCCACGTATCAAATTAGGATTCAGCCTTCAAGAATGTTCAACTCTCCTTTCAAGGTACTTGTCCACTGATCCCAGTGTGGGGGTCACAGTGGATGGACAGCCAGAGGAGGCAAAGAATTCTTAACAGTGATCAGTGAAATAATGAGGGCTTAGATTGCCTAGCTTAATGTCATCAAGGGAGGATAGGGGAGGGCCATTATAGTTCATTTAAACTGGCCAATGTAATTGCAGCAAATTAAAATTCTTTTTTACACTTAAAAATGTACTCTGCACTGCATGCACACCCAGATATCTCAAATTCTTGAATACATGTGACATTCTGTACCTCGAGGGAACACCCTGCACCCCCCATGTTCATCTTTATAATATGATAGTGTGGTATGCAAAGTTTGTCATGTCGGGTGTCTTTGGAAGGCTCATGATGCACTGAGCATTGTTGTAATGTTATAGTAATTATTGTTACAGTAATGTTACAGGTTGTAATTTTATGTATATAGTTATGAGACTGAAAATGTGTCCTCGTAGCTTAAAACAAGCCCAGACAAAAACTCTCCAAGAGCAGAGGGGCAGTTCATACCTCATCAGGGCACGTATGGGACAAACCCAGCCCAGCCTCACAGGAACGAAGGACACTGGCCTAGGTAGCAAGAAAGGATCTGTTGCACTCTCAAGTGAGTCACCGCCCTTTCCTTAGTCAGTTTGGGACTGCGATGAGGAAATGCTCACCTGACTCTCAAGGGGGGGGGGGCAAAGCCAAGAGGGAAGAAAGAACATGATAAAAGGGAGAGACGTTTGCCATGCTCTTCCTCTCTCTTCCACCTCCATCTACAGACATCACCACCAAGCGACTGAAGCGCTGATCAAAGGGGAAAGCCTAGCTGAAGGGCAACCAGCCAGCCTGTGGTGAGAAGCATCTAAGTTTGTAAGGACACTGAAAGTGTTGAGATCAGCTTAGAATGCGTTTTGCTTTTATTTCATTTGACCAAATCCGACTTATGTTTTGACTTATAATTACTTAAAATTTATCTTTGTAGTTAATAAATCTGTTTATTCTACCTGAAGCAGTGCACTTGGTTTGAAGCATGTCAGAGAGTCCCCTTGGGATAAAAGCCTGGTACATATCAATTTCTTTGTTAAATTGACAAACTCATATAAGCTTGCAGTGTCCAGTGGGCATAACTGGACACTGCAAGACGAAGGTTTCTAGGATTGTGTCTGGGACCGGAGATATTGGCTAGTGTCATTCGGTTGCACAATCCAAGGAGCAGTTTACATGCCAGAGGCTGTATGTGAACAGCCCAGGAGTGGGAGTTCTCACAGCAGAGCAGGGTCAGGCTGGCCCCCAGAGTCAAGGTTTGGAGTGACCTAGCAGATCACCGGTCCGGATAACACCAGGGGAACGTCACACGTAAGGAGGCTTTGCAATACTACAGCTTGAGTGAGCACTAACCAGAGGTCAGTTAAAACCAGTGTTGGAGTTATGCCAGGTCTTGTCTGCCAACTGGTGTCTAGAGTTAAACAGCAATTATTAAGGCATCACACATGGTGGCTAGACTCACTAACTGTTCAGCTGAAATTTTATACTGAGATTCACCGTGGTGTGTTGACCGCAGCCATACTAAGTGAGACAAAATGGAACCACCTCCTAGCCATGGGCTCTGTATTAAACTTGTCTCCACTGGAAGCTGGTCTTTGTATATGTTACACCCAGCAGGGCTGAGCCCTGACAGTTCAGTACTCTCTGGTCTCTGGTGATTTATCTGGTATCCTGAAAGGTGGTGGTAAAGAGGGAGAGACTAGTGCTGGCAGGTGAAATCCAATACTGATGTAACATTATTCATGGAATTCAGGGGTAAGCCCAGAAGCTCCTTGGTGTGAATTCATCCTTGGACCAGCACTACTGATTTCAGTGTACTTACAACTGGGATGGATTTAACCCTGTTGTCCAAAAATCAGAAATGTACGGTACTGCATTTCCTCATACTCACACCGTCTTTGTAGAACCATCATCAGGAAAACAAAAAATGACTGAAGGATTACCCAAAATTAAACCGAATACTTTCAAAAATACAAATGTATCAATCCCTGCCCAACTCCCCACCAAATAACCTACACTAACAACCATTCTAAAGTTAACTCTATACAAATTGATCAAAACACGACCTACGCAAGTGTGCTAGAGTAAGGACCCTGCTAACCATTTCAATCCCTCTGCATCAGTGATAGAAAGGAACTTGAGAGGCAGTTGGCCCCTGTGACAGCATAGTCTGCCCATGAGATTACAAAAAGAACATTCACAGATTGCCTGGTTAAAATGAAAATTAGAGACTACTTTGGTGAGAAATTTCAGCTGACACACTAGGACTCTTAACTCACCTGATCATTTGGCCAGGATAATGGCAACTAAAAATGCTACCTTTATAGAGAGGTGGAGCAGAGAGTAAAATTGTAATGGCAGTCCCATCAACTCTGGTAAAACCAAGTTCAGATCCCAAGGAGGGATAGGAACAGATTTAAAGATTTTTATTAAGATGATGTTAAAAAAAAAGTGAACGGTACAGAGTTTAAGCATAGAAATTTCTGGTTATCAGGGAATAACGTACAGATTATCGAGGGTGAAAAATTTGGTTTAAGATCGGGCGGCATAAGGAATACATAATCTGCAATATCCCCGATTGGGGGTAAAAGGTTGATGGGTCAAAGTACAGGCATTGAGATATGAGGGTATAAGGTTCATAAAGTGGCTATGTTCGGGTGTGGAGTATAATGAGTGGATATGATGATGAGGATGGATTGACCCTCATTTGGTGAGATTTAATGTTCAGGGAGTTTATGGTTCCAGTTCATATGATCCAACGGAGAAAGTCTCTTGGTCCCTTTCTCGTAGTGGGAGAACGATGTCACTCTGGCTCACGCCTCCTGCTACTGTCGGTGGCTGGTGATGTGCTCGATGTAGATGTCCCTGGACCATAGGATGGTATCTGAGACCATGAGGCGCCGCATGAGCTGTGCGTAGTGTTGACCGATCCCGCAGATCCGCAGCACACGCTTGTTGCAGGGGTCCCAGGCGCCCAGGACTCAGACGATCAGGGCGTCCATCTGCACCTCGTAGCCCTTCGCTCTCAGGGTGTAGGCCAGGGGGGCGTACTTTTCCAGCTTACGAGCTCTGGCTTCGCGAAATGCCAGGGTCCTGTTCTCAAAGGAGACCGTGACGTCGACAAGGATGATCTTTTTCTGGGCCTCGTCGGTGACGACAGCATCAGGTTGTAGCTGGCTGTCGGTACAGGGGATGGTGCAGTTTACAGCGACCTCCCCCAGGCATGGTGTGATGGCTTTCACCAGGCGGTTCTGGATGGCGTTGTGGCGCATCTGCCAGGCTCTGGAGTGGGGTTTGAAGCTGCACAGGACGTGGGGCAGGGTCTCGTTGGAGTAGCCGCACTTCCTGCAACGCTTGTCTTGGTTCCCGTGGCGGACCGCTCCATTGAGCGGGACGCAGTTGAGCCGGGCACGGTGGATGAACTGCCAGTCGGCGAAACGGATGAAGCCGCCCCCGGCGAGGAAGTGGTTGCTGGTGTCCCACTTGCTGGTCAACTCAAAGGCTTTACCCTGGTCCAGTTTACGCTTCAGGCTTTCCATGTACAGCGAGTGGATGGCGACCTTCAGAGTCCTCTCCAGCACGCCCCGGCGCTCGGGGTGACGATGGTGTTGTCGTCTGCTGATCCGCTTCTCTGTCACATCACGCAGGACGTTCACCGCGATGTTCCTTACCGTGGCGTCGGGACACGTCAGCAGGCAGAAGGCGTGGGTGATCACTGCAACGTCGCACAGGTCACCCATGCAGGGGACGTTGGCGCCGCCGTGCCTGTGGGCGATGTAGACCAGCTCGTTGCTGGCTCTCTGGGGAAGGAACAGCCACTTCTTCACCAGCTTCCAGATGATCTTGTCTGCCTTGTTGAGGGGCACCTTCGCCACGGCGGATCCCCTTAGGGTGAACAAGATGCGTGGGATCAGGAAGGTGTTCAGGGCGTTTATCTTCTGCCACGGTGCCAGCAGGGAGGCATCAATCTTGGCGGCGTCCAGCAAGATCTCCTGGATGGTGTCCTCGGGTGTCTGCCGGACACGGAAAAACTGTTGGCGTTACAATCTGACTAAGCCCTTTAGGAATCTGGTGATGATGGGGTTGGAAAAACGGGATCTATTATCCACCAAGGTGTGCAAGGCCCAAATAGCTGCAATATGTATTTGTACAGAGCTAATAGCCGAACTCTAATGGTTTAGGTATAGAAGGTAGTGCAGTATGACGTTCAGGGGTGCCTGCTCCGGAGATACTCCTTTCTGATAGGACTAAATGGAGAAGCACTTCAACTTAGCCAGGTTGCAGGGGGACCCTAGTGGGAGGACGGAATCTAGAATGGCCACTGCTTTGGGCCTGGGACTTATCCTTGACCAGGCCATTGCCAGTGCTGAGATTCCTGCATAACCCATGTTTCCCATGTCTCTGATGAAGCGTGTGCCCTCGGTCTTGGATGGGACACAGACAAATGCATTTCTAAGCCTGAAGAAGAAGAATCAAACGAATGACAGCTGGGGGGCAGAACCAGTTGGAACTGTGGACATGTAACTTGAACCTGGGGATGTTGGTGCTAGGGATATCTTCAGAGGCTTGCCTTTCAACTGCACTGGCCTTTGCATAGGCTTGGGAGGCAATCGTGCCACGGGTTCCTGCTGTGATGAGGTAGGAGCTGCAGGTTTCAGAACCGACTGTAAGCCTTCCTACATCGCCTGGGATACTGGTACTGAGTGGATAAGCAGATCCCTTGTGGCTGCATATGCCTCTAGGGTGGTTGAGAGTGGCAATGACTGATGGCTGTACCACAGCGATTTTTCAGGGAATGCCCTTGACAGACCTAGCACAAGCTCCAGAGGTGAGGAACCCTTCTTCTTAGCTGAAGAGTGCTCTAGCAAGAGTGCTCTAGCTGAAGAGTGCTCTGCCCCTACTTGGCTTCGGTACTAACATACCCAAGCCAGGTACCTAACCTGAGGAGGGCCTAGGCCTTTTCTTCAGCACCAGTGAAAGGGACCGAGGAGCTGCAGACATCTCTGGTGGGTCGCTCCATACCAAAGCTGATGTACTTGGAGCGCTCTCCCTATGAGATGAATCCCCTGGAGGCTAAAATGCTGCTTCCATGGGTAAACACTTGAGAGTCACCACTCTTTCTTTCATTGAATGGAGCTTAAATCTTTTATAAATGTGACATTTGTCACTGACTGATGTGGGATTCTTCAAAACATTTTAAGCAGGTCAGGTATGAAGCCTGGTATTAAAAGATAAAAACTTGTTTAAACTAAAATCTAGCATTTAAAACTAACTTAAACTTATATATATAATATATTAGTTATCTCACATCATAGGATTTTAAAAATCATCAATTTCACAGTTTCAGATATTTACATCTGAAATTTCATGGTGTTATAACCTTGTGGTGCCGACCCAAAAGAGGGTTGTGGGGCAGGGTCGCAAGGCTATTGTAGCGGGTCACGGTATTGCCACCCTTATTTCTGTGGTGCTGCTGACAGGCACTGCCTTAGAGCTGGGCAACTGGAGAGCAGCAAATAGCACAGACATGAGGGTTGCATGGTATGGGAGGGTCATCACTTTTTTGGGGGTGCAGGGCTGGCCTTACAAGTAGGCAACTGTCCTGTGATTGGGGGGGCCTTGTGGTCCCCCTCCCACAGCCAGTCCAAGGCCCCTTTAAGCCCCAAGCACTGGGTCCAGAGCCAGGGAGGGGCAGCTCCGTGATTGCTCCCTATATACTGACCCCTCCCCTTGTAGCTTGGGAGCAATGGGGAAAGGAAGTGGGATGGGAGTACTGAGCTTCCTGTAGCCAGGGGAGGTTCCTGGAGGTGGGTCTGACCTGGCTCTGGGAGTGGCCCTTGCAGGAGAAGAGGAAGTCCAGTCCCTCCCCAGACCTGCCAGGACTAGCAGCTGAAGCCCAGTGCATGGTAGAAGCCCCAGCTGGGGCGCCTCCAGCTTTGCCCTTCCTCGGCATATTTCACTGGGGAGATTTCATGGTCCATGATGTGTTTTTCCATGAGTGTGAATTTGGTAAACACACACACACACACACACACACACACACACACACACACACCACTTATCCAAACAAGTTTGAGATTGCTTCCACAACCACCACTGGTAGTAAGAAGGGACTGAGCGAGGTTGGGAGCTGCTCCACCCTCTTATGCCAGCCTGCAGTGGTGTGTGGCAACAGAGGATACTCAAGTCCCCCAGTGAGGGAAAGAGTTCTCTGAGAACTGTGCATGAGGTGTGTATACGCATACAGTCGAAAGCACATGTGAATGCACTCAAAGAACAGCTAAGTTTCTGCTTCCTAGGCATAGAGAGTTCTAGGGATACAGAGGACAGAACCAGCTTAGAAGCAGGATGAGATTCTATGAAGCTCTGAGGAGACACTTATGTGAATACAGAAAGAAAAGCATAAATAAGGACAAAACCTGTTTATTCAAATAAAGTGGAACAGAAGAACAAAATAAACTGACAATTTCAAAACTAGGTAATTCTCCATAAATCCCACGTAACTGGGAATTTTGACACACCACTATCTCAGCAGGGTTCCACATGTTCTTTCGATGGCTGAACTGATAAAAACAACATTGTTCTTTCAATCTTCCAGTATCCTCTGTTTCGTTAAACAAATAGCTTCCCCTCTACTTTTTAGACCGAGTACTGCTTTTCTTCTTCACACTCTTCTAAAACAAAACAAAACAAAAAAGTACAATGATTAAAGCATGGTCTCTGTAACAGGCAAACTTTATGTAACCACATTTATCCTTCCCACAGTCATTCAGGATCTGGCATTCAGAGGTCTAAGCTGCCATATTCCTTTGGAACCATTTTTGAAGAAGCAAAAGTTTGTACAACATGGAAACATTATTTGGTAAACTTACCAGTTTCCGTGTGAGATGTATTACTATTCCAAAACATTTCAAAAGAGACCTCAAGCTAAGCCCTCAAGTCAGGACATTTGATTTATTTCTTTAGATTTATAATAAGGGTCTCATTATTCATCCATCTTATCCCTTAGAAAACTATTGCAACATTAAAATATAAATAATCACAAAGTCCAGGATTACTTGAGATATAAATAAATAAATTGACAATACAAAATCCTCATGCCTCCAAGCCTCAGCCAGTTGCATAAACAACCTTAATATGTCCCTTGTGAGAGTGCTTTGGGATATTGTATCACATGCTCACATACTGGTTTTCAAATTTCATAGATCATTGCACATTTTTTCTACGACCGTGTGTGTGTGTCTATGTATAGCATCTTGCAATGCATTTTTTCACTCTTGAGTATTTACACTGATTTAGTTGTAAAATTTCAAGTATAACTTGATTCTCTTAGGTCCCAATCCAGTAAGTAGCTCCATTAGGGAGAATCCCACCCTATCCCCAGTGAAACTCGTTGCCAGGGGATGTTGTGAAGGCCAAAAGTATAACCGGGTTCAAAGAAGAACTAAATAAGTTCATGGAGGATAGGTCCATCAATAGCGATTAGACAAGATGGTCAGGGATGCAACCCCATGCTCGGAGTGTCCCTAGCCTCTGATTGCCAGAAGCTGGGAGTGGATGACAAAGGATATCTATCAACAATTGCCTGTTCTGTTCATTCTGAAACATCTGCCACTGGCCACTGTCAGAAGACAGGATACTAGACTAGATGGACCATTGGTCTGATACAGCATGCCCACTCTTAAGTTCTTAAGTTCTTTGAAGAGCAACTAGCAAAAGACCCAGAAGTTAACAGCAAAAAATTGTTAAGTACATCAGAAGCAGGAAGCCTGCCAAAAAATCAGTGGGGCCACTGGATGATTGAGATGCTAAAGGGGCACTCAAGGAAGACAAGATCATTACAGAGAAGCTACATTCATTCTTTGCATCAGTCTCAATGACTCCGGATTGAACATTCTCAGTCAGACTGCCAGCACCATAAACTCCCATGGCATCTGAACGCCAATCTGAGATCTTTGCTCAAGTACCAGCAATGTGTCATCAGAACTTAGTTCACAGTTCTGCTGATGTGTGATTTCTCATAGTGATGTTGTCTCTGCTGGGCTATGAAGGGCCACAGAGTAAAAACTTAGTTTGGTCAGGAACATCTTTTGCTGTGGCTGGATATACACAGGAAACAAGTCTATTAAGTAAGAAGGACCTGTTTTTACATAGTCAGTTTTCAGATGATCATTTCCTAACTCAGAGTGTTGAATCCAGCATGGGGGAATTTTTTATTATACCTCATCATGAAAAAGAAAAAGAACTCATCACAGAACTCAAAATTAATGGTAAATTAGGTACAAGAGATCATGACTTGGTCTCACTAATAATGTGCAGACAGAATAAAGTCCAGACCAGTCACATATATATTTGATGCTTTTGTAACCCTTCTGCCGGGTGGAGCCAGGAGCAACAAGGGCCGGATTCAGTATCTAAGTGTTCCTTTTCAACAATACTACAGAAAACCGGCTCGAGCCCCCACCCAGTGACCTGGGATAATTACACACCATCCCTGGGTGCCTGTAGGAGGCAATACTTCCATTCTTGCAAGCACAGAGTCTGAGCGTAGCAAAACTTTTAATAAAAGGAGGAAATTAACTCAGCATTAATTTGGGAAAACACCGCAACTAGGGATCATAAACACAAACCATGAGCAAAAGACCCGCCCCCAAGTAAGTAGGGCAGTGTTCTTTTCTCCTCAGAGTCTTAAGTCCAGCAACCCAAAAGTCCTTTTAATGTTCCTGTCCCTTCTCTGTACCCCACTCACAGTTGCTGTCCTTGGCCAGCCCCAGAGTCCAGAGGTTCATCCGCAGAGTTCACCTCCCACCCTGTGTGGAAGGCAAGGGGGGTAAGGAGGCACCTTACACACTGCACTGCATGGGAAGTTGCTCATTGCCCCAACGGCTGATTGGCCACACCTCTGTGGGGCTCTTCTCTGGCCCTCTCCACCAGCCACCCTGCTGGCCGCTTGCCACATCTCTCCACCAGCTGCCCGGCTGGCCACTTGCCAAGATGTCTTCAGGCCCCCCACACACACTTAGCACAGCTCTCAGAGATTTCAGCTGTTAGTGGGGGAGCCTCACTGCTGGTGCACACTGTGCAGTCTCTTGCAATAGAGACACTCTCCCAAAGTAGGCCTAATACTTAGACCTAGGTATCAGTGATTTCAGATTTGCAGTATGTAACAAGACTCTCAATTGAGTCTAAATTAGCTCTTATTATACCATGGGGAGAGAGAGAGAGAGAGAGAGTGAGTGAAAGGGTCAAATGGTGTCTAGGACCCTTAAACATCTCCAGAGATGTACCACCTCCCTGGGTGATGCTTGCATATATTAGTTCAAACTGGATTCTCCAGAGGCCAACAGACAAAGAAAGGACTTTTGGATAAATAGCCTGAGTTTAAACTGACTCAGGGATTTCTTTCTGATCCAGTAAATGGACAGGACCTTTTGTCCCCAGTGGGTGGGGGTAAGATTTGGAAGGACTGATACCTGTCATTGGGGTGGAGTTGCAGTGGGGTGACCACTGGGAAGATTTTTAGCATGTGTCTGTTAGTTCTTGTATTATTTTAATCTGTGTTTTTAGTGCTTTCACTTTAAGAATAAATGTGCTTGCTTAGAAAGCGTTGTGTGGTAACTTAGAACTGTGGACAATTACAATAGTTCATAGCCTCTGAGGAGAAAGCAAAGTGCAGACACAGGCCAATTTAGGCCTTCTGGCTTGCCGAGGAACTCACAGTGTAGACAGGGAACAGTGCGGCCTAAAAAAACCCCGGTCAGGATTAAGAGAGATGTAGGTCTCTGCCCAAGAGAGATGATGGCTGAAGAGCCAGGAGCCTACAATGGGTGCCATTGCTGGACAATGAGGGGGAAATACAGATGCAGTTGCCCTAAACAGTGACTATTTTTATTTAAAATCTAGAAAGATATAAAATTAACATGGCACACATCAAATGGATTAAAAGCTGGCTAATGATTAGGTCTCAAAAAGTAATTGTAAATGGGGAATCATCAAACGGGTGTGCGTCTAGTGGGGTCCCACAGGGATCAGTTCTTGGGTCTAATTTAACATTTGTATTAATGACCTGGAAGAAAATATAAAATTATCACTGATATAGTTTACAGATGACACAAACATTGGGAGAATAGTAAATAACAAAGAGGACTGGTCACTGATACAGAATGATCTCGGCCACTTGATAAGATGGGCACAAACAAACAGTATGCATTTTTAATATGTCTAAATGTAAATGTATATATCTAGGAACAAAGAATGTAGGCCATAATTACTGAATGGGGGATTCTATCCTGAGAAGCAGTGACTCTGAAAAAGATTTGGTGATCATAGTGGATAATTAGCTAAATTCCTTGTCCAAAAAAGCTAATGTGATCCTGAGATGGATAAATAGGGGAGTCTTTAGTAGGAATAGAGTGGTTATTTTACCTCTGTATTTGGCACTAGTGCAACTGCTGCTGGAATACTGTATCAAGTAGTCAAGAAAGATGTTAATAAACTGGAGAGGGTTCAAAGAAGAGCCACAAGAAATGATTGAAGCATTAGAAAACATTTCTTATAGTGATAGACTCAAAGAGTTCAATATATTTAGTTTAACATAGAGAAAATTTAGGGGTGACTATACGTATCTACACAGGAAAGAAATATTTAATAGTAGGCTCTTTAATTGATCAGAGAAAGATATTACACAATGCAATGGCTGAAAGTTGAAATGACACAAATTCAGACTGGAAATATGGTGTAAAGTTTTAATTACTTTCACTGTTAACTATTGGAACAACTTACCAAGGATTCCGGTGGATTCTCCATCACTGACTATTTTAAAATCAAGATTGGACGTTTTTCTACAAGATCTGCTCTAGGAATTATATTTGGGGGAAGTTCTGTGTTATACAGGAGGTCAGACTAGATGATCACAATGATCCCTTCTGACCTTGGAATTTGTGAATCTATGATTTACTCAGAGTAGTTTTGATAGTATTTCTTAGTTATTAATTAAAAAAATAAAAATGAAATTCTATAATCTGGATCTATTTTTAAGACATTTCAAGGGTCTCCTGTCCCGAACATGGTGCAAACTCAGTGAGGCAATAGGCCTGATTCTGAACTGAATTCTACTGTTATGAATCCAGAGTTTCTGTCATGCTACGCCCATGTCAAAGCTGATTTTCACTGAAAAGCACTTCTCTCTAAGGACTGTTTTCCTTCCAAATATCAACTTGCTACCCCAAAATGTTTCTGTGCTACAATGTAACACTGACAGATGCCGGTTGTCAGCGGGCGGGATTGAACATGGGATCTCTAGAGCTAAATGCATGAGCCTTTATTGCATGAGCTAAAAGCCAAATGGCACTGAGCTAAGGCTGTAGAACAGACTCATTAATCTTTCTCGCTCTCTAAGTGGTCTCAGTGCCACTAGATAGGACAGAACACCATACCCAGGAGGTGTGTAGGTTACAATCACTGTTCAGAGAGATAGCTTGCAGTGATTTTCTGTGTTGGGAAAGTATATTTCACTCCCATTCTCCTTGTTTGTAAAATAGCTCAATAACTTTTTTGCTTACAATTCAACAAAACAAAACAAAAACAAATCAACTAAAATAAAAGCAAACTGTGGGCTTCAAAAATTTCATCCCCAAAAATGAATGTTATGGAAAGCTAAAATGAACTAAAAATAAAAGATTAAGATGGAATGGATTTGGGAATCTTATCTGTAGTAGTTGCAATACTGGTGCTCCTCCTGTCATATTCTGGTTTTATTATTTTCAGATATGCATGATCATTTTTCAAATTAGAAAAAAAGGAAGAGAAGTTTTGATTATCTTCCAGACTAGAAAATGCTCATATGCTCTTCACATATTAGAGAGTAACTGGAGCGATATATTTGAAAAACACTTACTGTGTCTGCAGCACCAGAATCACCTTGTGTTGCCTGTCTTTTTCTGGAGGACCTACGATACAAACCACATACTATTTAGACAATACAGTTTGTGAACAAGCTGAAATTGTAATTATTATGCATGGTTTTGAGAAGACGCTTATTAAAATCTATCAAACCAGCTGTGTTACATGACAGCCATGCAGAATACAATGCCATCCACTGCCTCAGGAACAAGTCTGATACCATAATCAAAAAGGCTGACAAAGGAGGTGCTGTCGTCATCATGAATAGTTCGGAATATGAACGAGAGGCTGCTAGGCAGCTCTTTAACACCACATTCTGCAGGCCATTACCCTCTGATCCCACTGAGGGTTACCAAAAGAAACTACACCATCTGCTCAAGAAACTCCCTGAAAAAGCACAGGAACAAATCTGCACAGACACACCCCTAGAATCCTGACCAGGGGTATTCTATCTGCTACCCAAGATCCATAAATCTGGAAATCCTGGATGCTCCATCATCTCAGGCATTGGCACCCTGACAGCAGGATTGTCTGGCTATGTAGACTCTCTCCTTGCCCTATGCTACCAGCACTCCTAGCTATCTTCAAGACACCACTGACTTCCTGAGGAAACTACAATCCATTGGTGATCTTCTAGAAAACACCATCCTGGCCCCTGTGGATGTAGAAGCCCACTACACCAACATTCCACACAAAGATAGACTACAAGCCGTCAGGAACAGTATTCCTGATAATGTCACGGCAAACCCAGTGGCTGAACTTTGTGACTTTGTCCTCACCCACAACTATTTCACATTTGGGGACAACGTATACTTTCAAGTCAGTGGCACTGCTATGGGTACCCGCATAGCCCCACCATATGCCAACATTTTTATGGCTGACTTAGAACAATGCTTCCTCAGTTCTCAACCCCTAATGCCCCTACTCTACTTGTGCTACATTGATGACATCTTCATCATTTGGATCCATGGAAAAGAAGCGCTTGAGGAATTCCACCATGATTTCAACAATTTCCATCCCACCATCAACCTCAGCCTGGACCAGTCCACACAAGAGATCCTCTTCCTGGACACTACAGTGCTAATAAGTGATGGTCACATAAACACCACCCTATACCGGAAACCTACTGACCGGTATACTTACCTACATGCCTCCAGCTTTCATCCAGACCACATCACACAATCCATTGTCTATAGCCAAGCTCTAAGATACAACTGCATTTGCTCCAATCCCTCAGACAGAGACAAACACCTAGAAGATCTCTATCAAGTGTTCTTAAAACCACCTGCTGAAGTGAAGAAACAGATTGACAGAGCCAGAAGAGTACCCAGAAGTCACCTACTATAGGACAGGACCAAGAAAGAAAGTAACAGCACGCCACTAGCCGTCACCTTCAGCCCCCAACTAAAACCTCTCCAGCACATCATTAAGGATCTACAACCTATCCTGAAGGACGATCCCTCACTCTCACAGATCTTGGCAGACAGGCCAGTCCTCGTTTACAGACAGCCCCCAACCTGAAGCAAATACTCACCAGCAATTACACACCACACAACAAAAACACTAACCCAGGAACCTATCCTTGCAACAAAGCCCATTGCCAACTCTGTCCACATATCTATTCAAGGGACACCATCGGAGGACCTAATCACATCAGCCACACCATCAGGGGCTCGTTCACCTGCATATCTACCAATGTGATACATGCCATCATGTGCCAGCAATGCCCCTCTGCCATGTACATTGGCCAAACCGGACAGTCTCTTCGCAAAAGAATAAATGGACACAAATCAGACGTCAAGAATTATAACATTCAAAAACCAGTCGGAGAACACTTCAACCTCCCTGTACACTCAATTACAGACCTAAAAGTCGCAATCCTTCAACAACAAAACTTCAAAAAAGACTCCAACGAGAAACTGCAGAACTGGAATTAATTTGCAAACTGGACACTATTAAATTAGGCTTGAATAAAGACTGGAAGTGGATGAGTCATTACACAAAGTAAAAACTATTTCTGCCTGCTAATTTTTCCCCTGCTGTTACTCACACCTTCTTGTCAATTGTTTGTAATGGGCCATCCTGATTATCACTACAAAAGTTTTTTTTCCCCTTGCTGATAATAGCCCACTTTAATTGATTAGTCTCATTAGAGTTGGTATGGCAACCCCCATTTTTTCATGTGTGTGTGTGTGTATATATATATCTTCCTACTGTATTTTCCACTGCATGCATTTGATGAAGTGGGTTTTAGCCCACGAAAGCTTATGCCCAAATAAATTTGTTAGTCTCTAAGGTGCCACAAGTACTCCTCATTCTTTTTGCTGATACAGACTAACATGGCTACCACTCTGCAACCTGTCTTAATGAACCATGTAATCATATTTCCGTATTTCAGATTAAACCAGTCTGTGTGAATGGGTTGCTCTTTCACCTTCAGTAACTGGCACCAATTTGCAAATGCTGCCTTCTGCCAACCTCTATCTCTCTGGCATTCCTCACTCCAGGTTTTCCACAGCACTTCATATAAACTTTGATCCCTGAAAGGGGACTGAGGCTAAATTGAGGTTTGGCCAAAGGGAAAAATGCCAATAAACCCACCGAAGGCACCAGAGCAGCCTACCAACTGTGGAAGACTTCAGGCAGAAGGGAAACTGTGGCAGTTGAAGTACCCAGTGCTAGATCAGATAAGATGCTCCTACATCCTACAGCCAGCATAGTTAAGGATAATAAGAAGGAGTTTTGAAAATATATTTAGAATAAAAAGAATCCAGACAATGGTATTCGTCCATTACTAAATGGAAATTAGAGAATTATCAATAATAAAGCAGAAATGGCAGTTATGTTCAATAAATATTTCTGTTCTATATTCACGTAAAACAAGTATACAATATCATCATATGGTGATAGCAACACTCTTTCCATTCCACTAGTATCTCTGGAGACTGTTAAACAGAAGCTACTAAAGTGAGCCATTTTAAAATCAGCACGTCTGACAATAGTGCCTCATTACCAAGTTCCGCATTGGATCTGGTAGCCTGGATCAAGGCACAGTGCTTAGAAAATGTATGTAATGGAGCCCATGTAGGCGCCCTAAATATCTCAGATACTGGAACGTTTTTGAGTAATGCAGTGGATATTGCTTGTCATCTGGTAGAATGTGCTATGACCCTTTAGAGGAGTTGAGCACCAGCTGAATCATAGCATGTGGTGGTACACCCAGAGATGCCCCTCAAGAATCTCTGAGCAGAGATTGTAGACTTTCTGGATTTGTCTCTGATGGATACGAAAAGTCTAGGTGATCTGCAAAATTGTTTGGTCCTATCTAGATAGAAGGCTAACATCTAGGGTATGAAAAGAGGTTGACACATATTTTTTGGGGAAAACATCGGTAGATGAATGGACTGGTTAAGATGATATTCTCATAGTACCTTAGGTAAGAATTCAGGGTGTGGATGTAAAGAGATCTTGTCCTTGAAGAACACCTGAGGCCCAAAGTGATGGCTACTAAGAGGGCAGTCTTCATATAAAAGTGAAGATGCCATTGCTTCAAATACTGGTCTCATGAGATATTAAGTACCAGACTGAGGTCGCCAATTGGAGTGGGGTCCTTAACTTGGAGGTAGAGGTTCCCCAAACTTTTAATAAACTTGAAGATATAGAGTGAGAAATATAGAAAACTGTGCTATTGGACGATGAAAGGCTGATACTGCAGCCAAGTGAACTTTATTTGAGCTAACTGATAATCCTGATTTCTTTAGGTCCAACAGGTAATACAGGATCACTGACAACGACGCAGATCCTGGCAGATGTCAGAGATATTGACACTAGTTGCTGAATCTATTCCACTTCTGCAGGCAAGTAATTTGGGTTGACTCACCTCTACTGTTCAGTAACACTTGTTTACTTCTCCAGAGTAGGTGGATTATAACCCTGTGACTCACAAGGAGCCATGCCCTCAGGCAGAGGATATATAAGTTAGGGTGAAGTACATGACCTGCTTCCTGGGAGAGGAAATGGGGAATGATCGAAAGTTTGGATGGACACGTAGCTGAAACTGGTAAGGACACCAAGCCTGTCTCAGCGAGGTCAGTACTATAAGTATAATACTGGCATTGTCCTGCCTGATCTTGTTCAACTCCCTTAGTCTTAGCAGTGTTGGAGGAAACACATAGAATAGTCCCTTCATCCATGACAGGAGAAAGGCGTCTCCCAAAGAGTGGTGGCCTAGACCGCCTCTTGAGCAGAATAGAGGACACTTACTGTTTCTTGAGGTGGCAAACAGATCCACCTCTGAAAGTCCCCACTTTAGGAGCTGTGTATTCCTTGGGGAATTCTGTGCCAAAAAATTAAAAATTCTGCAAAATTCTGCATATTTTATATGTCAAAATAACGCAATATAATCACTCCAGTTTCAATTAATTTGGTAATTTATCTCAGAATATCTATCAACAATACAGACAAGAGCAAAAAAGATTCCCCCAGGAGTAGAGAGTTAAAGAAACCCCTATAACAACACAGTTCCAGTTGGAGTGTGCTTGAGGGGGCTGTGTGGGGCCACGGGGCCCAGACACCTGCAGTCGCAACCCCTCAGAGCCCAGCTAAAGGGCAACCCTGACCCAGACACTCACACCCCCATCCCCCAAGAGCCGAGCCATGGGGCACCTCCTGGCCCAGACACCAATCTCCCCTCCCCACAGAGCCTAGCCGCAGGTCAGCCCCTGACCCAGACACCAGCACCCCCCCTACAGTGCCCATCCATGGGGCACCCCCCCAGACACCAGCCCTCTCCTCTCTACAGAGCCTAGCTGTGGGGCAGCTCCCAGACACCAGCCTCCCCTCCCAAAAGAGCCCAGTCCTGGTGCAGCCCCCAGATGTCAGCCCCCCACTCCCCACAGAGCCCAGCCATGGGGCAGACCCCAGATGCCAGTCCCCCTTTCTCCACAGAGCCCAGCTGCAAGGCAGCCCCCAACCCAGACACCAGCACCCTCAGAGCCTTTATTCCCCCCCAACTTCTTTACTGAACTGCCAGGGGACATGGTGTGGTGGAGCCCTGCCCTTCCTCACCATTTGCCAGAGCTAGCTGGGTCTCCGAGGTCCTCTCCCCTCCTGGGAGAATGAGGATCAAAGAGTGTGCACCCTCCAGCCACACCAGGCTGGGTGCTCTGCTCACTGCAAGCTGGGCTCTGCAGAGTCCAGAGTCAGAAATTCTGCAGGAAAAACAGGGAATTCTGCATTCTGCAGTAGCACAGAATTCCTCCAGGAGTAATACAATGGAGAGTTTGAGAGGCCAGATCCCATTCATAGTCCTGGGAGAAGCACCTGCTGAGAATATCTGCTGTGGTGTTTTGAACACCCAGAAGGTAGACAGCTGAAATCTGGACCTCGTGGGCTATACACCAGTTCCACAGCTTTGTTGCTTTAGCACATGGAGATGGGGACCTTATTCCTCCCTGTTTATTGATGTAGACTATGCAGGCCACATTGTCCATCATGATCTAATTGATTTGCCCCGATGAGAGGTGAGAAATGATGGCAAGCATTCCTGACTACCCAGGAGTTCAAACAGGTTGATGTGGAGATTGGTTTCCTGAGGTCACCATCTGCCCTGAGTTGTGAGAGTACTGAGGTGAGCTCCCTATCTCAAGAGAGATGTATCCGTTGTGAAGGGTGTTGTTGGAGGTGGGCGAATGAAAGGAATGTCAGCACAGACATTGAGTTGATTTTTCAACCCATCTAGGACGAATAGTTTTGCATGATCAGTCACGAAGGTGCAGGCTGCCATATGACCCAGGAGCTGTACACAGTTCCTTACTGAGGTTCATGGACTCCCCTGAATGGTCCTGACTAGATATGCTAATGTTATGAAACCGTCTGTGAGCAGGTAGACCCTGGCTGTCAATGAATCCAAGTATGCCCCTATGAATTGTATTTTCAGTACAGGGTGGTATGTTGGTACTTGGGAAAAAGACGGTACAGAGGACGAGTGGGATACCGAAAGACCCTGCATACCTATGAGCAGAGGAGACTTGGGTTCATCTGAGACAAAGAGGTCTTTAGGGAAGCTAAACTTCTCCAGGACCAGAGGTCAACTGAAAAGAGGGGAGACCAAGCTGAGAGGGGTCAGTACCGGTGCTACTCTGGTCTTTGTGGGCGTCTGGCAATCTAACTGCACAGTAGTTTTCTGTGATCCAGAAGCCATGGATGGTGTGGAGGGTGCAGAGGTCAGTACTGAGACTTTAGAAACATCAGAGTGTCTCTTGTATTGCTACAGTCACCCATCTCAGGCCAAGACCATTGAGCACTAACTGAGGGCAGGTCATCTGATACCAAAAAGGCATCGCTATCAAAAATCTCCAATCAAAGGCATGTTCACACCTGAAGTGGAACACTCATAGGGTCATTACTTGAAAAGAACAAAAAAATCCCCAAACAGGACAAAGGGACAAAGGTCAGATAACAGGGCTTTAAAAAGGACTGCCAGGAGGGGAAAAAAGGAAGGCTATTGCACGGTGTAGCAGGATGCTGGTGCAAAAGCACCTAATTAGCCCCTGCCCGGTCAGGTCCAATCAGGGGAAACAGATTGGGGCTGACAGAAAAGGCCTGATGCCAGTCTGAGGATTGGCAACACCTGCTGGCCTGACAAGCCAAGGGCTATAAAGGCTGGGAGGGAGCCAGAAGGCAGGGGGCAGCCAGGGAGGGAAGTGGAGGCCTCCTAGCTGAAGGCTGTCTCTGCCTGTAAAGGAGGTGATTAATCCTGTAACGCTTGTATATAAATAGACACTGGTGGTGGGACAACCGTAAGTAAATAAAGACGCGGGTATTGCGCAACCCTGAAGACTCTCTGAGCCTTATTGGGGGCAGCAAGCAGGCCCCAGGAAGAGGGCGGCTCGTGAACCCTGTTACAGAAGAACAGAAGTTTTGGGAATGAGACAAAGTGACTCGTCAGCCATATGACTGCCTTGGGGATGAGTAAGTTTTCCCCTAGTCAGGTTTCCCCTCTCCATAGCCTCACTGACCAGTCATTCAGGTTTTCAGGTGGCTCCTCTTTTTCTTGTGACTCAACCTTCTGGCCAAGTCACTCTTTAGTCTCACCCCTTTCAGGGTAAGTCAGCGTACACTCCAGTAACAGTCTGGCAGCCTTGTTCCAGAGTTCTAGACTGACTTTAGGTCCACTAGGCCTTATGACACTTATCCAGAGCCTTTGTTAGGGTTTCCCTTGGTGGTCTGGAGGGGAACTCAGTCCCACCCTCTACCCTAGGTTCCAGCCCTAAGGTCCACTTCCTCAGACCTCCTGCTTCTTCCATGGACGTCTTCCTACTGTGGCCTGCTTAAAAAATATTCTTCCCAAGCCCTTTTAAGGCCTCAATGGAAAGGTAACAAAGGAAAAACACAACAAAAATAGTCCTAACAAGTCCCTGGCCTCCCTCCTTTCAGGATATACCTGACAAGCCGTAGCCCAGCTCAGTATCCTCAAAGGCTACCTGGAAATGTTTGCAGAACCCCCTTGGCAGTGCCATCCTCTACAATACTCCTTTCGGTGAACTAGTGGGGAGAGATATGTCCACCTCCTATGGCTGGGTCTTTTTAAATTGAGCTTCTCCCTTTTTAATCTCTTGCTCCAAGATTGGCATGCCTTGCAGGTTCAGCATGATGGGGCTGCCTGAGGCCAAAACTGCATTTTAACCCCTTCCTGACTGGTATGGAGTGTGTACACTCCATCACATGCCAGGAGACGGGGAGAGATGGGCATGCTTTCATAGCGGGGACAAGGGGGAGGAGAATCCAGTTTGTGAATCAGTCAATGTCAGAAACAGCTAGCTTGGATGAAAAGGCTCCATGAATTTGAAGAGAAGTCACGAGCGGCAGGGGAAAGATTCTAGACACCACAGAAAACTCTGCCCAACCCCAAAGAAAATTCACAGTGGTGAGGAACATGACACAGGGAAACACTTTTTGGAGTGTCTGTTATTTTGTATAGATCTGGGTTTCTCATAGTACGAAGTAAAGAGTAGTGGTGTTTTGGAAAGCTGTGCAAAGTTTGTGTATGTCTGTTGGCTTTCACTAGAGGTACCCCTGAAGAGGTAAACTGTAAACCAGACAGCTCACCCTTTCAGTGGGATTCTGAGGAATGTGCAAAAGCTGTTGGGGAGACTGCACATTTCAGCACCTCGGCATTTGGACTGCAGGGGTCATCTCTGCCAAGAAAGGTGTCAGACTTGAGATCTGCTCCAGGAGGGTTGAGCTTAGGTACTGTGCCTCTAGCCACACAAAGCTAGGAACAGTACCTAAGCTCAACCCCGTCCCAGCAAGCAAAGGGCACGTGCGAATCAGTGTGGATTAGAACTGGGCAAAAAGAGGAAGTGTCTGTGTGTGTGTCTGGGAGGGGGGGTCTCTTTCTGTTAAAACTGTCGTGGTTTTGAGAAAATGTAATCCCAAAGCTGGACAGAATGTCAAAACCACCAAAAAACTGCAGAAAGACTTTGAAGAAAAATTCCACTTTGGGACAACCAAAACATATTTTTTTTAGCTCCCCAGCTACATTCAAGGAAGGCTCTAATCAATTTCACAAGCCCTGCTGCTGGAGAGGCAGAAAGCCCCTTCACTCTGCTTCCCTATCAATCCCCTCGAGTTCCCAGAGCAAGTAAGGTGCTGTCCTGGTGCTCTGTCTGTCTGTCCCCTAGAGCCAGTTGGGAACGTGGGGAGGCAGAGCTTCCGATGCTCTGCCTGCCTGCCCCCATGTAGTTATGGGAAAGATGGGAAGGTAAAGCACACCAGTGGTGTCCTTCCCCATCCCCTGGCACTGCGGGGAGATGGTGATTGATGAAGGTTTAGTTGTATCTGTACTAATTTGATGAAACATTTCATTCTGCCTAATTGACATTTACTGACTACACTCAGTTTTAGAAGAAAATTTCCAACACGGTCTAGTTTGAATTTTCTCACAACAGTCAGGAGAGCATCCAGCAGCCGGGAGTCCAACCAGATCTGTGGCAGTACCCTAGGCTAATAATGGACCAGTTAGTAAATATAACAGAGGTGCTTTTGCAGGTGGCCAGCAATGCATGGCAGGCTTACTGCCAAGTGTAACACTGGGGGAGCTGGGATTAGAAATAAGTGTCACAATCTTATCATACAGTGTAAACGTGAATGAAATTTTACTTACCTGCTAAAGACCCGAGCAATTTGAGCTCTTTTATGCACAGCAAAGCTGAGAACCAGAAGAAGAAGAAGGATGCTTCCTATTGCTATTCCCATAATGACAATGTCACTACTGGACACTTGGAAAGAAACAGACACAGAACATTACACTTTGTTTGCATTTAGGACTTACGAGTGAGTAAGTAACATTTCCGTAGAAACTGAGGCTTGTCCCTGTATGAAGTGTGCATGCATCACACACGCATCCAGCTATCTCATATGTACATTCTCTAACAATACTAGCAAAGAGGGCCTCCAAATTTGTTTTGTCTGCACAAAAGGTTCCAGCACTGCTGCTTGTTTCTGCTGTGCATTCTCCCTAATCATGAATACCATGTGTTGTCAACAGCTGGGTAGGCAGTGTAACAGTTACATGGTTGTCATATTGCACATGAATTTGGGATGTAATATAGCTGCCCCCACCCCCCAAAAAGGCCTTGAAGTTTCAGGCTGTATATGTACAAGCATCAGACCTTGGAGCAAGGAGGGAATACTTCTTTCTATATGGGACTAGAGTGACCACACCTAGAATTGTGTTCATTTTTCAGCACTACAGTGATGGAAATATATTTAAAAATTAGAGGGAGTAAAGAAAAAAATAACAAAACTATCAGGGATCTTGAGGGCTTGATTCATAAGGAAAATATAACAGAGATAAAAACTTACAGCTTGGTTGAGCAATGACTAATGGGGGACATGATAACAGTCTACAATTATGTACACATTCTCAACTGAGAATGATCTCTTTCTGCCAATCATGGTAATTCTACCAGAGTACCCCAGCAAATGCTAAGCTGCCACTGTGAGAGAGTCAGTCTCTCAAACACCTGTGTCCCAGGTTATATAGAGCTTTAAAGATCATACCTAACACCCAGAACTGCAGCCACAAATGAACAGATACCCAGTACAGATAACAAAACATTACTGTGATATGCCAATAGCTAACTCATTCAGTTCAAGAAGAGACCCACTGTACTCTACACCTACTACCTTCTGGGGGCAGATTCGGACCCACAGGAAGCATGGAAGCTACAGTGCAACTCCATGGTAAAGGAATATATGGGCCAGACAGGGTCCCCCCAGTGACCATCCCATGGACGTAGAGAAGCACTTCTCTATGGCTCTGGCACTAACACTCAAGGCACAACATGGGAAAAGAATTCTGGGAGATACATATACTGCAGAGCAACAGCCTTCACTCATGTATCTGGCTGCCTCCAGGTATCTCCATGATGTTAGCCGCACCAGAGTATGTGTAACTGCATATTTGTGCAGGAGAGAAGTTTCTGGAGGAGAGGCTAGGACTTGTTGTGTGGAGGGAGAAAGAACATTTATTGGCCTTAAAGTAACTGTGCTTCAGGATGTGTTGTCCCCATGTATTCCACTTCTGGTGTGCACGTGCCTCATGCACTCAAGACAAGACTCTTTTGGCCAGCACTGTCTGCTGAGGCTGTGTCTGCACCTATACCTGTCCAGCCCATCTCGCTCAAGGGTATCAAGGGTGGACTGGGCCAAACCATCCCTCAGCTCCTTCACCAGTACAGAACGCAGCTGTTGTAGGAGTCCATAGAAGTGGAGGAGGGCAGGTCATGGAAAACATGTGAACAACCCATCCTGAGGAAATACAGTTAGTGTATGCAAAGTAACTGTTCTTTCTTCTTTCATGTTTGCAGTATTGTTGTAGCCATGCTGGTCCCAGGATATTAGAGAGACAAGGTGGGTGAATCATTGTCTTTTATTGGGCCAACTTCTGTTGTTGAAAAAGACATACTTCTTCAGGAACTGAAGAAGAGCATTGGATAAGCTTGGAAAGTTGTCTCTTTCAACAACAGAAGTTGGCCCAATGAAAGATATTGCCTCACCCACCTTACTCTTTCAAGTAATTATCCACAAGCCGTGACTTCATAGATAGGAGGTCGGTGCTCAGAAACTACCTAAATAAAGACTGAAGGATAGCTTTGCCAAAGTGGGCATCAGATCTTGAGGCCTCAAATAGGGAATAGTCAGGGACTAGACTATCATTTCTCATCACATGGGGAGAAATGCTGTGAAGGTTAAATGAATAGTTCTGAGCTCTAGCACATTTATGTGAAAGGGAGTTTCTTCAGGAGTCTAGTGGGTTTGGGTCTGAATGTGGTCCAGGTGAGCTCCCCACCCAAGTGTGGGAGCATCCATCACCAGTTTCTTCGTAGGTAGAGGTGAAGAAAATGGTACTCCTTTGCATACGCAGAGAAGATCCTTCCACTAAGTTAATAATGAGAGAGGATTTCTCGGCAGAACTGCACCCTCGTGTCAATGTAATGTCTGTTGAGTAGATATAACAATTTCCCAATTTAACAATCCTTGCATGCAGAACAGGTAAATGCGAGCATGCTGTGTTAAATATATGCAGGGGCCATATGTCCAAGAAGTCTGAAACAGACTTTTCTCCAGTGTTTGAGGGTAAGCTGGCAGCTGGCTGAGATCTACTGTGGTGTTGAATCCATGCTGCGGCAGATAAGCCTTTGCTATTGTGGAATCTACTGCTATGTGAACTCTGTTCTCTGAGTTGAGAATAAAAATAATTTCCCCCTGTTGATTCCAAAGCCTAATGTGATGAAAAGTTGCAAGATCTGATGGATGGAGTCATTTACCTGCTTTGCTGATCTTCCTTGAATGAACCAATCATCAGTGTACAGGAATACCCATAGGCGTGAGAACTAGGAGTGTGGGGAGTGCTGCAGCACCCCCAGATTTTACTGCGAAAAGTTTGCTGGTGCTGTCAGAAAGAAATTAGCATTATTTTTCCATTCTTGAGAATCTCAGAGCTGTGCTGAACCGGTGTGGTGTGAGCAGTAATTACACTTTTTTCACATTGCTTTTGAACACAAAGGGTTCACAGTTTCCTTAGCTGGCTTTCAGCACCCCCACTATAAAATGTGTTCCAGCACCACAGGGAATACCTAGATCCCCTGATTTCTCAGGTGAGCAGCCACTACTGCCAAGCACTTGGTGAAAACACTTGGAGTGGTTGCTAGACTGAAGGGCAGGACTCTGTACTGATAGTTTTCGCAGTTGCTCTCGTCCCCTAACACCGCTACTCTACTTGTGCTACATTGATGATATCTTCATCATCTGGACCCATGGAAAAGAAGCCCTCGATGAATTCCACCATGATTTTAACAATTTCCATCCCACCATCAACCTCAGCCTAGACCAATCCACACAAGTGGTCCATTTCCTAGACACTACTGTGCTAATAAACGATGGTCACATAAACACCACCCTATACCGGAAACTCACTGACCGCTATACTTACCTACATGCCTCCAGCTTCCATCCAGGACACACCACACGATCCATTGTCTACAGCCAAGCTCTAAGATACAACCGCATTTGCTCCAATCCCTCAGACAGAGATAAACACCTACAAGATTTCTATCAAGCATTCTTAAAACTACAATACCCACCTGCTGAAGTGAAAAAACAGATTGACAGAGCCAGAAGAGTACCCAGAAGCCACCTACTACAGGATAGGCCCAACAAAGAAAATAACAGAACGCCTCTAGCCGCCACCTTCAGCCCCCAACTGAAACCTCTCCAGTGCATCATCAAAGAGCTACAACTTATCCTGAAAGATGATCCCTCACTCTCACAGATCTTGGGAGACAGACCAGTCCTCGCTTACAGACAGCCTCCCAACCTTAAGCAAATACTCACCAGCAACCGCACACCATACAACAAAAACACTAACCCAGGAACCTGTCCTTGCAACAAAGCCCGATGCCAGCTCTGTCCACATATCTATTCAAGTGACACCATCATAGGACCTAACCACATCAGCCACACCATCAAGGGCTCGTTCACCTGCACATCTACCAACGTGATATATGCCATCATGTGCCAGCAATGCCCCTCTGCCATGTACATTGGCCAAACTGGACAGTCTGTACGCAAAAGAATAAATGGACACAAATCTGACATCAGGAATCATAGCATTCAAAAACCAGTGGGAGAACACTTCAACCTCTCTAATCACTCAGTGACAGACTTGAAGGTGTCAGTTTTGCAACAAAAAAACTTCAAAAACAGACTCCAAAGAGAGACTGCTGAACTCGAATTAATATGCAAATTAGACACAATTAACTTAGGTCTAAACAGAGACTGGGAATGGTTGGGTCATTACACTAATTGAATTTTCCCCCCCCCCATGTTAAGTTCTCCTCACACCTTCTATGGGTCATCTCGATTATCACTTCAAAGTTTTTTCTTCCGCTGCTACTGATAGCTCATCTCAATTGATTGGACTCTTACAATTGGTATGCGTAATTCCACCTTTTCATGTTCTCTGTATTAATAATATCTTCTGTCTGTGTGTTTCACTCTATGCATCTGAAGAAGTGAGCTGTAGCCCACGAAAGCTTATGCTGAAATAAATTTGTAAGTCTCTATGGTGCCACAAGTACTCCTGTTCTTTGTACTGATAGTGAAAATTTCCCATTTGTAATCTCGGTGAACTGTGAAAATATGTGCTTTGCAGGTTGAGAGCTGAAAACCAGTCATGAGGAGAGGCTAGGGATACCATCCTGAACTTGAAATGGTGGGTGAAGGCACTGAGCCATCTAAGTCCAGGAGTGGATGCCAGTCCCCTTTCTCCTCCAGGACTGGAAAATAATGTGAATGTAATCCCCAAGGAACTTAACTAGGTTCCTGAGGCTCTGTGTGCTTGTAATTCAGGGAGAGACATGCTATCCCTGGGAGGAAGGGGAAACCCCAGGGCAGATTCACAGTCTGCTAGGCAGCAAAGAGGGTTTCAGAGTGTGGGGGGGAACCCTGACAAAGGTCTGACCTCCTGTATAGTACAGGACACTAACACCACTTGCCATCCCCACACCAAGCCCAGCAACCAGAATTAGACCAAAGTATTACGGGCTTCAGGAGATTAAAATATTGTGTATGTCACAGGCAGAGAAAAAGCTGTTAGAAACCTGTTCGGTAACTGTTGTTCTTTGAGATGTGTTGCACATGTCCACTCCAGTTCAGGTGTGTGTGTGTGTGCCAGTGTCCTGAACCCAGAGATGTTTCCCCCCACTGAGGAAACATGAGCATATGTGCCCTCCATATGCTCATGTTGCTAGCTGAGGGTATAAAGGGATGGAGCTGCCTCAGTCTGTTAGACCTGCAGCAGGAGTCTCCCTACAAGATACGGGAGCAGGCAGATACTGGACACAGTGTTGGTATATATCCACAAATACTCTTTGTTGCTTACAAAATAAACCACTCACTCCACATTCATAAAATTACCATGGAAATTACCACATCTGAGGTGGAAGCTGTGCATTTACATTTCTTTTTAAAGCAGATTAGTAAATCCGTAATTGCACTAATATTTCACCTCAGTTCAAACCTGACCTAGGTCACAAATGAGTTTTGGAATCTTAATATGATCCCTGGAAATGTGTTCATCTCACACAACAATGCAAAGCTGTGTATAAGAAAACAACTTAAAGTTCCTAATGTGCTCAAATTGGGGGGACTGGATAATCTGCATCCCAGAATACCAAAAGAACTGGCACGTGAGATAGATTGATCAAAAATCTTTACTCTTAGACTAGCAATAGCCAATGGACATTAAGTAGTAATTCTAACTACACTAACACTGCACTAATAAATGAACTAGTTATTAACAAAAATAGGTTTTGGGTCACACAGACCACAAGAGTTGTAGACACTACCAAGGGTTCCATCTGGCCACCATAGCTGGGTGATAAGGAGGAACTGAACAATGGTTGGGCCTGCTCCATTCTTTATGTCCTCATGTGGGGATGGAGGGAGGTCTGAGGGCACACAAGGTGCATGCATGGCCCCATTGGACATTGCTGACTGAAAGAATCCAATCTTGAGTGCATGAGGTGCTTGCAAATGTGGACAATAGACTTCAGTACTGATGCATAAATGGTTATCAGAAATTATTATAATATATTCTTAGAATTTTAGGTCATTGTAAACTTGCCTGTGACTTTCCTGAATTTTAAATACCACTTGTGATTGCTTACATACACATGATGCTTGTAGAATAGAACACCACCACTTATGTTTTTGGTTGCTTATTCTATTAAATGACATGTTCAGGCGAATTTAAAAAAATGCAGGTTTCTGCTTTCTTGTGACACAGTGAGAAGCCAAGTGTCAGGGAAGATAACACCTTTTTGGCTTTTTGCACCCACATTGGTTTACACAGACTCTAATATGCAGCTTTTATAACTTCTATCTTGCTTTAACTTTCTGAATTATTTTTATGTGATGTTTTGAAATGTATATAAGCATTGACTATTGTGATTTGTGCTTAAAATTATTATTTTAAAATATTTAATAGAAGTCTTTAGTTACAAGTTGTAAATATACTGCAAATGGCATGCCATAAATCCAAGTATCAGAGGGGTAGCCGTGTTAGTCTGAATCTGTAAAAAGCAACAGAGGGTCCTGTGGCACCTTTAAGACTAACAGAAGTATTGGGAGCATTAGCTTTCGTGGGTAAGAAACTCACTTCTTGCATCTGAACAGTGTTCAGAGAAATTTCCACCACAAAGAGAAAGACAGTATAATTATCAAGTTCAGGAAAGATTATAATCCTACTGCACAGGTAGTAGCAGATCACCGTTCACTAGCTGAAACTGTTCCCAAGACCAAACCATGAAGGTGCTGAGCTAATGAAAGGATGACAACCAAAAATTTTGAATCCAGCCAAGCCTGAAAGGGGTGTTTTCATCCTTCCATGTAGTTACAGAAAGAAAAGGATGTAAAAACCCTCTGAATTAAGCAAACTCTTTCTGCTCCTATCCTCAACTTTACAGCATTGACTATAGCCTCTCATCTCTGCTTAGCTTGTCTCTACAAGCAAGCCAGCTAAGGAGAAAACAGCCAAAGAGCAGCATCAAGAAGAAGCAACCTTCCAGTTCAGATGACAACATCATCAAGATTTCAACATGTATGGTGAAATGAAGTTGTAAAGCCCTGTCAAAGGATTGCATTTCATGTTTTTCTTGTAATGGTTTTAATGGTACTAAAATGCTATTTGACAGACACGATGGGTGAGGTAATATCTGTTATTGGACCAACTTCTGTGGGTGAAAGAGAGAAGCTTTTGAGCAATGCAGAACACTTCTTCAGGTCTGGGAAACGTAGTACTTGGGGGTCACACTAAATACAAGGTGGAACAAATTGTTTAGCATAAGTAGTTAGCACGAATTCTAAGGGACCATTCAAGGTGAAGAAGCCCACTTGTCTCTGTCACCAACAGAAATTGGTCCAATAAAAGATACTACTTTACCACTTTCTCTCTCTAATATCCTGGGACCAATATGGCTACAACACTGCAAACATTGAAATACTATTGTCATTTAAGATATAACAGCTTCTTCTGTTAAACCAAATTATTTAGCCTATTGTTATGCTGCATGATTGAAATATGACCATCTATATCATTGATATTGCCACCGTTAGACAATTGCAACAAATCTTGTACAAAGCATGACATGTAAGGTGTCAATGGAAAAGTTATGATTTGCTAAGTATGATTATCCTGTTTATATGCATGTATCATTTTTGTATATGGAGCTATGAATATTGGCTATGCACTGTTATCTTACATATGTGCTGTATTCCTGGGTAACACCCACAAGAGAAGATGTATATCAAGGCTAGACAGCTTTGAGTTGATGGCCCATTACAGACACTTAGCTCTCACAATAGGCCATAGAAGAAACTCATTCTGCCCACACAGTTCTTCTGACCAACACCTCAGCCTCCAAGGGGCCAATGGCTACCCTCTGTGAGTCATCAAGCCATATAAGGACATGTGATATGCTCATGTGACCCTGGACTCCATCTTGTGCCAGTAACTTTCCACAAACTGGGCTGTGAGCTTTGTTTGAAACATAAA
Source organism: Terrapene triunguis (assembly GCF_002925995.2). Taxonomy (NCBI): domain Eukaryota; kingdom Metazoa; phylum Chordata; order Testudines; family Emydidae; genus Terrapene; species Terrapene triunguis. Next base: position 889,020 of record NW_020664595.1, on the reverse strand, counting down.
ATTTCCAGGCACATGGCAAAGCATATAAAAGACCTCTGTGATGACTCCATTTTGTCTCTTTCCTGCTCTATTCTCTGGATTTACAACTAAAAGGAGCATATTGAACTATGGACTGAGGACCTTCCAATCTTTTGAAAGTTACCAGAAAGACTTTACAAGCCAGCAGTCTATAACATCACTGCTACAAACCTGATATAACAACATTGTGATTACTGTATGTATATGATCTATTAACCCTTTAACTCTTTTGTATTAATAAACCTTTAGATTTAGTTACTAAAGGATTGGTAGCAGAGTGATTATTGGAATATTCACCTGGCTAAGTGGCTGATCTCTTGGGATTAGAAGGACCCTATATGTGATGAAACTGGTTTTCAGTAATCACTCATCATAGAGCCCAGTGTCTGTGTGGTGAGATGAGCGTTAAAATGCCTAAGGAGACTGTATTTTGACTTCTTGTTAACCAATTTGGTGAGACAGAAATTTACTTTGGTCACTGGGTTAGTATGTCTAATAATAGAATAACCACCAGCTTAGGGTGATTCTACCCTATTTCTCAGCTGTTTGTTCTGAATCTGATATTCTCAGCTGTGACCCACTGAGGCACAGTGACACCTATGTATTCCTGAACAGGAGACATAAATTAACATTGGTAAACAGAGAGAAATAGTGGGATTTAATTTGGATTTAAGGTTTCATTGATTTGCCTCTTTCAATGAAGCTCATTGAATGACTTCTTTTGAGTAACTGATTGAAATATTATTTTTGATTTCATAGGCCGTAGTTAAGATTACTCACTTTTGTCCATTTATAACCTGTTATGTTATCCGTGATAACTCAAAATGGGCTCACCTGCCCTTAAACAGAAGTATTTTGCCTATCTATAAACGGTTTTATTATCTATGATACACTAAGACAAGGCTCACTACCAATTTTGGAAAATAAGGTACTTTGGCCCCCTTCCAAGGGTAGACCAACTCTGAAAAGGTGTAATCTCTGTCAAAAGCTCTCCAGAGAGAGACATATGGACAAGATTGTAACTGAAGTAACCATTGTTAGTTTGTGTTCTGTTTTGGTTTTAATTTTTTCCCTTTCCTTAACAATAGTCACAGTTCATAATTATGATTATTTTGCTTGTCTTTAGTTGTGGTATCTGCTAAGGCCTGGCAAAGAACCTCATATGCCTAAACAATGGGAGTCATGTCCCTGCACTGGCATTAAGAGAGACATTTATTATGATTTGGCCTATTATTTTGTATTACTCAAGGCTATGAAATTTTAGTAATTTTAAAGATGAAATTACTTGGTGCTCAGCAACTTGGAATAGTCCTTTCTACCCCACATGCACCCCAAAAATGGACTATATTTGGACAATCACTGGAAGAATTGGGGAGATATGGGAATTCAGTGACTTTATAAAAACTGGAAAGTAATAACCAGTTAAAAGGAATGGGTGACTACTAGGACGGGGGGATTTAGGCTTATGGTAAGATGGAGAAATGCTACATAAGGAAGAAGGAAAAATTCAAGGGGTTTGGGTAGGAACTCCCTTGAAGGTAGGTAGGAAAAAAGTGCATCGCCTTCTTCACACGACTCTTTTGCCTCTGGTGTCTATTTAGGGCCAGATTCTGATACACTCATTCATGATGAATAGTACCTTATCTCCACAAGACCCCACTGATCCATTTGTAAAGTAAGGTGCTACTTGTGTAGCCCAAGGGGCTAGCTTTAGCATTTATTTTATTTGGCAGTAATGCAAGGAACTTACAGGCCTGTAACCTATAGCTTAAGACTTGCAACCTGTGAACTGTGGCACAGATAAATGGCCTAACGGTCACCCCTAAGTTTTGGGGAACTAGAAATAGTGTGTGTAAGGGGGGATTTTGTCCATAACGACACCAGCCAACGACAGGAACACGAGCTAACACTGGCTTTTGGATAGAACATCTGCAGATATCTGACCACAAGAGTACCACAGCAACGAACTGATGTATATGATAATAAGTTGAGATCATTATTATACTAACCAATAGGAGAAGGGCACCTTAACACTAGTACGGTGAAGGAATACAAATAAAGAAGAGGGGGAGAAACCCCTATTGAATATGCATTAGACGTAGTGGCATCAGTGTAATATATTATAAAAGTTGCATTCAAGCCTGTGTGTGGGAGAAGAGAGAGGTGTAGCCCTTGGGAGGTGCCAGGATGATGGCCACTGGAGGTAATGAGGATGATGATGATGAAGGGAAAGATAATGGTTAACATTTTCAGGTTGTTCTGCCAGGGATGGTGTGAGTATATGGATGTTCAGATGTACATTCTGTATTATCTCTATCCACTTTACTGGGTTCGAGTGTTTGTGACTTTGCTAAATGTATTAATAAACTATTGTAGAAGGGTTCCTACAGTGTGAGTGTTGCAACTGTGCACATCGGAGCTCACAGCTATAGAGTAATTTTAATAATACTGGGCCTGATCTTGGAACAAAAACTTGTCAAATCTCAGAGTGATAACTGAGAATTCTTAAGTAATCAATAGAATTAATACATAATCTATGGATCGGGCTACACTTGGTATGAGTAAGGATATCAGAAACAGGCCTTTTGAGTGTTATATAAGTAATGACTTCCAGCTCCTTTCAAGGACCGCTCCAATTGACCACATTGCTGTAGCATAGCCTGGATGTGACAAAGGCGTGGGTGACAGCTGCATGGACCACATTAGAATACAGGTTATAGGTTCCTGGTTTTAGACTAAAAAACAGGATAAAATATAAAGGTCTTAGTTTTTCACAGCACTTACTACTGGCAGTCGGAGGGGGCCCACTGTCAACACTTCCTCCAAAGCCTTTTAATTTACAATCTGGAGGGGCCCAACCAAAATCACAATGGCAGTTTTTCTTACTGTTGCACAGCTGAAATAGAATAAGGGTATAAATAACATGAACCAAATGAGCAATTTGATGAAAATACGGCCTTTCTGAGCTCTTTATACATTCTAACTGCCCTGTACTCTATGGCATCATACTAAATAAAAAACAGAATGGTAGTTTCTTAGCTGATACTTTAAGTTTCTCCAACTCCCTTGATAGGAGCACCAAGATAACTAGTTATCCAGAGTCTCCATTTTTGGAGGGAGGAGTCAATATACTGACTTTGGTTTATTAGTGTGCAATCTTATCATCTAGTGGCTGACCAAAAGATCTAAAAATGGAACCAATTTCTTTAACCACTTAAATCAGTTCTCCTTTAGTTTAAATTGTATAGGGCTATATTTTGGAGCTGAAAGACAAAATGTAATGGAATCACTGCATACCCACTCTGGTAGGTATCACCAAGCCTTTGAAAATAGAGTACATGATAGAGCAAACTTCTCCTCAGATGAGAAAATCCAATGTTTAGAATTATTAATTTATTATAAAAGACATTTTAATGTTATTGAAACGTTTAGTGAAGCCTCAAGAGGAAAGATAGGAAGCAAGAAAGCAACAGCAGATTGCATATGGCAGAGTTGGTTTCTTCCTTCTCTCTGGCCTGTACTATAAAAAGTAGAGAACTGGACATTCTTATCTTGGAGGAGTATGTTTTACCCTCAGAGCCAGGGGAAGCTGGTTGTATTAACCTGTAAGCCTTGAACACCATTTTCAGCCATGCAAATGCTATTGTTTCTATTTTTGCACTACACCATGTGGTGCTAGGAATGCAATTTGAAAAGCAGGTGTTGGCTCATTGGCTGACGTAAAGTAGAGAAGGAGCCATTGGATTATAAAACAGGTTTTCTACTTCTTGGAGTAAATCGAGGTGAGGACACAATGCTCGTTATTATAATTTAACATTTACTTTGCAGTAGTGCCTAAAGGACAGAAGAAGGGTGGACTCCCATTGTGTTAGTTTATGCACAAATATGTGATAAATGACAGTTTCTGCCAAAAAAGCATGGTTAGAAGTTGGTTCAGCTCAGGTTAATGCTCAGTAGTACAGTGTCCTCAGGCAGGAGCGGTGCCAGGGTTTTTGGTGCCCTAGGCAGGGGTCCTTCTGCGCTCCCGGTCGTCGTTGGCAATTCTGCGGCGGGGGGGTCCTTCCGCGCTCCCGGTCTTCAGGGAACTTCGGCGGCGGGTCCCGGAGCGAGTGAAGGACCCGCCGCAGAATTGCCACCGAGCGCGGCAAAATGCCGCCCCCCCAAATCGTGGTGCCCTAGGCAACCGCCTAGGTCGCCTAAATGGAAGCGCCGGCCCTGTCCTCAGGTCAGGCCAGAAATCAGCCAGATGGGTTTTTATACTGTAGAACTAGGTTTTAAGAAACATTCTTAGTAAATATTTTTTTTTACTAGAATTTCATGCACCACATTTATTTTTCTAAGGTTTCCCAATTAAAATCTCTCCATTCCCTTTAATCAGGACAGCTGAATAATCTGGGTCCTCTTTTCTTCAGGGTGTTAAAGAAGAGAGTGATTGTCCCATTTTCAGGCTCCAATCCACACACAAAATCCTCTCCCCTCCATTTGGGCAGAAGCCGTGCTTCTTCTTCCCAGGAGCACCTGCTTCCTACTGAATCCCTTAATCTCTTATGGCTGCCTCTGTCAGTACCATTCAGCTAGCTAATGTGCTACAGCCCTCGCATCTTCTTCTCTAGCCTGGCACTTAAGGTGATCTTTACAGGCTGGGCTCTTACACTCAGCCCACTGAAGAGTTTAACTGCCTCACAGTCCAGCTAAAACTAGGGCACATACATCTTGGGCTTCTTGTCCCAGCTTCCCATTTGTGTGTGTTTGATTTAAATAGTAATTGCATCTGTGGTCTGCATAGATCACCTTACAGACGGGCATCTGACTGCTAGACACCAACTCCTGAGAATGTCGGCTGCTCAGGCTGAACATTGTCTAACTGGTTGGTGGGTAAGTAATGGACTGACTGTCTCATGTTGCTTTTTTAATGAGCTTCACAGTTCCATTAGTAGCTACTACAGGAGCTCTCCTTTATCACAAGCTGTAGAGACTTAGATTTTTTTGGAGCCAAAGGATCAGGGTTCTAGTCCCAGCTCTCCAAGCCTTATAGTTATGTCTAGGAAGTATCCTATCTAGTCTGTGTCACGCTGGGACTTTGGACAGTTTACCAGGAATCCCAGTGACTCCACTGCCATTGAGGTGATATTTAAAACTTTGCTGCAGTGATACACATAGATATTGCATTTCACTGGAATTTGAGGACAAGTTAAGTCATGCTGTTTCTCAGTTATTTCAAATCCTTTTGGAATGAATGACAATGTTCATCTCTTCCTGATTCCTCCCATTAATTTTGGTGTGTAAGCTAAGCTACTACCTACAAATAACAGCCCTTCATCCTGCAGAGCAAATTTCTCCTTTAAAGTTAGCACAGGATAGACTTAGGCTATGTCTTCACTACGGACCTTACAGCTGTACCATTTCAACTGCCAATGTAAGGTGTCCCGTGTAGCTGCTCTTTGCCAGCAGGAGAGAGCTCTTCTGCCAGCATAATTAAACCACCCCTATGAGCGGCATTAGCTATGTCAGCAGGAGAGGACTTTAGTTAACCGATATTTGCAAGCCTCACACCCCTCTGTGAGGAATATGGGTGTAACCCTTCTGCCCATCTAAGTTGGCAGCAACAAGGGCCGGGTTCTGTATCTAGGGGTTCCGTTTCAATAACACAATGCAAACCGGCTCGAGCCCCCACCCAGTGACCTGGGACAATTACATACCACCCCCCTGGGTACCTCTAAGAGGCAATACTTCCCCTCTCGCAAGCACGGAGTCTGAGTGTAGCAGAAAATGTTTAATAACATGAGGTAAACGACATCAACATAAAATTGGAAAAACACCATAAACAGGATTCATAACACAAACCATGAGCAAAACCCACCCCAGCAAATTGGGCTGTGTCCTTTCCCTTTGGTTCTTGAATCCAGCAACCCAAAAATCACCCAGAGTCCCCAAAGTCCAACATCCCCAAAGTCTCTGGGGTCCAGCAACCACCCAAAGTCCCAAAAGTCCAACAACCCCCAAAGTCTCTGCCCCTGGTCAGTGCAGCCCCAGAGTAAAAGTGGGGGGGCACGCAGAGTGTTAAGGGGCACCTTACGTGATCCAAGGCTGGCCAGCTGTCTGTTTCTCCGTGGGGGTTCCGCCGCAGCCTTTACCACGAGCCAGTCCACTTTCCTGCCATCCCACGAACTGCTCCACTCTACAAGCTGCTCCGCTCCACTCCACTCCGCTCTGCTCCGCTCACCGACCTGTGAGCCGTTCCAGCCGTCCCCGCAAACAGCTCCGCTTGCCGTTCCTTGGGCCACTCCAACCGGCCCCGCAAGGCTCCACACCGCTCGCTGCTCCTCCAGTCGTCCCCACAAATTGCTCCGCCAGCTGCTGAGCAATATAGCTTCAGGCTCCCCCACTAGTTAACATAGCCTCAGTGATCTCAGCTCTTACTAACATCAGCTCTTTTGTGATTTCAGCTCTTAGCGATTTCAGCTCATAGTATAGTAGGGGAGCCCCAGTGCTGGTGCACCATTGGCCCAAAGTGAATTCAGCTCAGCAGCCTGTAACTAGACTCCTAAGGGAATCAAAGTTAGCTCTGACATTCAACAGTGAAGAGAGGAGGTGGTGCAATTGGTGTTTCGGACCCTCAGAGGGGGCCCATACCATCAGATACAAATACCTGTCCCCATCCTCTCTCCATTCACTGGGTTTTGTAACCCATGCCCCTTGTCAAGCAAGTGCTACTTAGGTAATGGTGAAGGACTCACTCAGTCCTTCTGTCATACAACAGTTCCACTGGCCTTGATTCACAGAATCAGGGTAACAAAACTTTATTCTTCCTGCCCCAATAATAGAGAAACTGGGGATCCCACACCAGCCAAAGTAACCACTTTCAGTTGCTGTGTTTCCTGCCAGGCGAGTGGGTGTGCCTATGCAAACAAGATCAGCCCCTGGAGTTCTTTTCCACACTCGCCATAATTCACCACCAGATGTCAGGGTAGAGCTCATCCTGACTCTGCTTACATGGGTTTTACTGTATCCATTAGTAAACCAAGGAATCCCAGGGGATAATGATGGTTGAAAATGTTTTTTGTTTTTTTAATCACTTTCTGTGGTCCTGGAGATTATGATCTTTGCTGTCAGATGGAGACATCAGCTCAATTTTTGGCTGAGTAAAGTGAAGTGGTCCTACACTCAACTACACAGTATTTCTCTTCCTTCCTCTCTCTGTGTGTGCAGCCTCCCCAAAGTCTGTTCCACAGTTGTTGTTGGGGAAACAGATCCTTGGGGGAAAGGGGGAGAAGAAAGAGCCCCTGCCACAGGTGGAGTGGGGGGAGGGAAGGCACAGCATGGAGGGTAATACAGAGTCCCTGGTATGAGGATTGGAAGGTGGCGCATAGGGAGCTTATAGAGAGAAATGGAAGATTTGAACCGGTGGATTCTCGCTTGGACCAGGGGGTTTGCCAGATAAACATTAACATACTAATACGTTAAAAAGGGGTGTATAATTATTTAGTTTTTCCCCATCAGTTTTTCTTTCTTCTCGTGACAGTTTCTGGAGTTCTTTTTCCCTAGGTACTTGTAGGAATATAGACTTGGTGAACTACAGTTTTAAATTGAATTTGAATGTTAGTGCAAGTGACAGGCCCAAAGCTTGTGACCAAACAAAATGAGAAGAAAAGAGGCTGAAATGAGAAGAAAGGATGTTTGTGTTAAATTTGTAGTGACCCTGGAAATAACAGTATTATCTTATTTAAGGTTTCGGTTCAGATGCAGTAAATAATTCTTTAAAAATAAAGAAAACAACATTAATTGGGTACCAGGTGCAGTAAATTATTGATTACATATACTGATTTATTATAAAGAACTGCTTAATCCAGGAGCTGGGAAGGTATCACCCAAGTCTGATCCTATTGTGCATATTTGGGCATGGCTTATAACTATATCATTGCTAAAATATAAATGTGTATATGCTGGTATTTGTGTTTTGAATGTAATCAAACACCAACTGGCCTTTAGACTAATAAAGGAATACTTGAGTAGAAGCTAAGCTATGGTGAACATTAGTAAATGTATTAGGAAAATTATTTCCAAAAGTAGTGCTTCAGCATCTCAGTCTTCTATAGTGTCACCATACCTTTCTCTCCTTCCTTAGAATGAATTATATCTAGCTTATATAGGTCTAAAACTCCCCCATACCCATCAGGCTCTGAGGGGACTTCTTAACTGGAGACAGCTGCTTGAGGTTTTTTCCCCCCCTTCCCCTCTGCAGCAATTCACTCTAAAAAAGGGATGCAAGATGGTGCGAGCACTGAGCTTGCTTCTGGAAGCAATGAAGTGTGCAACCCTCTACAATTTCTAAATCCTGTCATGTATTATGCTCCTCTTAGGGCTATTGTTGAAGACTCCAAGAAACTTTAATCTTGTGCTATGAGAATGTAACACCTGAGTTTCTTGTTCTTCACTGACTCCCCAGCTGACTGTCAGTGCAACATATAGAAATAATGTATTGGCAATTAAATCCCAAATGGCATGAGATCTGGCTATTTTGCAGATCTGACTGTATCATGTGTCATATGTGGCTTTACATCAGATGGTGTATAGTTGATAAGATTCCTTCTCAAAATACATTAATTACTGCTTTTTAAGATCTTGTCCAACTAAAATAATCTTATTAAGTCTAATGTGAAGCATCACTTGTAAGAGACTAAGTTCAGTGCTCTACGTATTATACTCTGAAAATCTGAGGATGTTAAAATCTTTCCTACTTACCCCTCTGTTACTGCATTTTGTGTAATTACAGTCGTAATCCAGAATTTTTATATTGACACATGTCCTGTTTATACATATCTGTAAAAGTTCACAAATAAATATATATTAGATAATAGGATGACATTAGGAAAGCCTGTATTCTGACTGGTTGTTCAATGTGGAAACCACGGTACAAGTCGAAAAGAAAGGTTAATGGTAAATAACTGTTTTTTCAAAATTTTGTAGCACAGAGTCACACTCTCGAGAGTGTGTATGACCTTGGCACCACAGTCAAAACCCTCTAGAAAGCAGGAAGCATTAAGGTCATGTATGTGCTCATTTGCAGAACAGAGTTACTTCCACTTCTTCAGAATCCATATCAGAGACTCTGAAGAAGAATCCATATCAGAGACTCTGAAGAAGTCGAGAGGGTGTATCTATTTGGACAATCTACTCAATGAGTCAGTTTCAAGCAAATAGCATTTCTCCTTTAAGTATTTTTAGTGTAAAGCCTTGCACTATTGCTTTTTTGAAATAGGTATCAGCTGCCAGTCAAGAGAGTAATGCTGGATGAAGGTAGGAATTAAGTTTTAAGGAGCAGCTATAGGTGGTAACAGCTAAAAGTCATCCAGAGCCTCTTGACTACTGCAACATCCTTTTTTCTAGTGTCTCCACATTGCTCCCCATGCATTGAAAATTATCATCGTAGCTCAGTTTTCTCCCCCTCCTTTGTATTCCTCTACTGCCTCCCCCTTTATTCATTGCATTGCATTTACATTTCTTATCTTCACCTGTTACCTTGTCACCTCGTCAGATTTAATCATTTTGGCCATATTTCCAGCATTACTAAATAGACAACTAGCCTGTCATTTATATCCTGTGCCTTTTGCAGGATTAAGGAGAATACCTGCTGGGGAGATTCCCAATGAGCAGCTGCACAAAAGAGAATCTCTTGACTATCAAATGGACATTTAGGATTAAGATTTGTGCTTTATAAATCAATCCATGGTTGAAGATCATATGGGGAGGTGAAAGCAAGGAGGTGAGTAGCTTCTGGGTCGGATGGGACATCATCCTGAAATTCCTAGGAGATGAGGGGAAAAGAGGTAGGTCCTACTTCAAACTACAGATTTTCTTTGAAAAGTTACCAGCGCCGAAGTTAAAGAAACTGTACAGAAGAAGAGATCACTCATCTTGTGCAGTAACTGCAGTTCTTCAAGAGTTGCATCCCTATGGGTACTCCACTTCAGTTGTGCATGCACCTCATGTGCCTTTGATTGGAGACATTCAGTAGCTGTACCCATTCGGCACATTCATGTGCTCCAGACATCCTCGTGCCCGGTACCAAGAATACATTGAGCTGTGCTGGGGAACTGCCCTCAGTTCCTTCTCTACCATGAAGGCCCACAAGATGAAACTCAGAAGCATAGGTGAAGGAGGGAAGGTAACAGAGCTTTGGATTTGAGTCCTATACTGAAGACACAACTTCATTTGCCAATTGCAGCATGTGATCTGGTTGCGTGAAGCAACGCATAGTGTTGGCTGCCGCTCCACACATTTCAGCCACTAGAACATCTTTCAATAATGCTCTAGATAGAGACTGGGATCTTGCAGAATGGGCTAGCACCTCAGAAGAGATCCACCTTGAGAAACTTTGAATGGAGACTTTGGATTCCCTGGATCTGTCCATAAATGAAACAAACAGTCTGGGAGACTTTCAAAAGGGTTTAGTTTTTTCCAGACAGAAGGCTAATGCCCTTCTGACATCCAAAGCATGGAGAACAATTCCCTTCCTGGTCTGGTATGGTTTCAGGAAGGAGACTGGAAGCTGAATAATCTGGTCAATATGGAATTCAGAAGATACCTTTGGGAGAAACTTAGGATATGGTCGTAATGAAACTTTATTCCTGAAGAATACTGTAATGGGAGGGACTAAATTAAAGCCCCACTGTGACAGGTTCCCTATGTACTCGCGGCACCTCCTGCTGGTCGCTCTCAGCTGCACCCTCCTCTTCTCTCTGTAGGCAGCCTCTCTTGCTCTCATTGCTGCCACTTCCAGTCCATGGCTTGGCACTCTGGCCAAGTTACCAAGTCCCTCCCCTTCTGGGGAAATCAAAGTCTTTCCAGCTGGCGGGCATCTCCTGCGTCCTGAGTCACTACCCAGTGTCTGGTAGGGGAACCCAGGCCCACCCTCCACATTGGGTTCCAGCCCAGAGACCCTATTATATATAGCCGAGGCCTGTCCTGCCTGTGACCTTGCTGCTTTTTCTCTGAGCTTTTTCCTACCTAATTAGCTCCCCCGCTCTCTGGGTTCGCCATCTTCCCTATTACCTCCTCTCAGGAAGTCTGTGCAGCTTGCCTTCCTGCAGCCACAAACACTCCTTTTTCCTTCCATGGAGTTACTGCCCTTACCTAGCTGCCATGCCCCTCTCCAGCAATCTAGCTTTCTACAGGCCCCACATGTCCTGTCCAGGTGAGCCTGTTCCTCATCAATTAACTCTCTGCCTTGCAGCCTAATTAGTAGCTTAGAACCATCTGGTCCCACCCAGCTCTCGATGGGCCAATGTGGGGTGCATGCCTGATAACACCCTAGTTCCCCAACTCTTCATGCAGAAGTGATACCACCCGGAAAGCCATCTTCAGGTGATGGCTCAAAGGGGGGGTCCATGTGACAAATAAGGTCCAAGTGTAGATCACATAAAAGGGTGGGTTCTCTAATTGGTGGAGAAATGGTTCATCAGCCCCTTAATTAATCTTGCTGTTAGCGGGGTGAGGAAACACTGAGAATCCCTCAACGGAGGAACGAAAGTCAGTTATTGCTACCAAGTGAACCTTGACACAACTCATGGAGAATCTTGACTTTTTCAATTCCAAAGACTAATCAAGATCAGCATAGAGGAAAAGTGTGAACAGGGGAAAACTATCACTGGATAAACCTGTGGTGAAATCTCTTCCATTTCTGAAGCTAAGTGTTTTGTGTGGACATCTTCATACTGTTTAACACTACTTGTTTTACCTCTGCAGAACGGGAAGCCTCTATCCCCAAGAACCATTGAATAACCAAGCTCTGAGATGAAGAATTCCCAGATTGGGTTGAAGAGTCCAAATGGGGTCCTAAGACAACAGGTGGGGAATGGACAAAAAAGACAACACTAAGGGTAGGTCTACACTTACCCGGTAGTTCGGCGGCAAGCAAATCGAACTTCTGGGTTCGACTTATAGCTTAGGTGGTACCGAGGTATGCTTGGTACCATAGCTCTTTGAAGAGCAAGGAGTACTTAGGAGCCTGGAACCTAAGCAGTACCCAGTCTAGGACATGAGATCTCTGATTTGATTTCTGAGGACACAGAGGCTTTTTTGAAACAGACTCTTTATGAGGAGAACTCTAACTTCATTTCTTGGGGCCCTTCCCAGTACCCTCTGATGTCTTTTGCCATGAAACTCTGGATGAACGAGGTGTGGAGGTTAATGCTGCACTATACTTGCTCAGAGACTGATGTACGGGGCAGGTATCTTGGCCTGGATCCAAGGCAAAGGAAGTGTTCCATCATAAGGAGTCTAAGCGTAATTTCCCTATATTTTTCTAGCTATGCTTTTAAAAGTTGAACAAATATTGCACTTTTGTTGGATATGCATGTCCCCCAGACAACAAATGCACTGAAAATGAGTGACCACCACTGATCGGGATAGATTACCAGCAGGTGAGGTAGTGCTTGCATCCTAGAGACCCTGCCATACCCTGGTTACAATTGCCAAGGGGAAACTCGCAGGTAGGGAGGAGGGGAAGAGAAGGGATACGGATTGGAAAAATAACCCTCAAATGAAGTAAAGAAATTAGAATATAATACTTAAAGTAGAAATCAATAACCACACTAAACTAAACACTAGAGGATGCTAAAGCTAAGCTTTGGGCAAAGCAGTGGGCATGACAGACCCTTCATTTCAGGCAGAGGCAGCTGAGAAGGAACTGGGAGTGGTTTGCTCCCGTAACTCTATATAGCCTCAGGGTATGTCTACATTACAAAATTAGGTCGGATTTATAGAAGCCGGTTTTATAGAAACCGGTTGTATGCAGCCGATTGTGTGTGTCCCCACATAAAATGCTCTAAGTGCATTAGTTCGGCGGACCGCGTCCACAGTACCGAGGCTAGCGTCGACTTCCGGCGCATTGCACTATGGTAGCTATCCCACAGTTCCCGCAGTCTCCGCCGCCCATTGGAATTCTGGGTTGAGACCCCAATGCCCGGATGATGCAAAACAGTGCCGCGGGGGGTTCTGAGTACCTGTCGTCAGGCCCCTCCCCCGCCGTCACAGCAACGGCAGACAATAGATTCGCGCCTTTTTCCCTGGGTTACCTGTGCAGACAACATACCACGCCAAGCATTGAGCCCGCTCAGCTCAGCTCACCGTCACCATATGTCTTCCGGGTGCCGGCAAACGTGGGACTGCATTGCTAAACAGCAGCAGCAGCTTACTGCCTTTTGGCGGTAGACGGTGCAGCATGACTGGTAGCCTTCATTGGCGATCTGGGTGCTGGCAGCCGTGGGGCTGCATTGCACCAGCCCCTTGCCTTTTGGTAGAAGATGGTTTATTACGACTGGTAACCGTCGTCGTCGTCGTACTGCAGTGGCTGTCAATCATGGGCACCCGGGCAGACAATGATGGTTATCAGTCGTAGTATGCTATTTTCTGCCACGCGCCCTGTTGGCTCATTGCACGTTAGCAGAGTCGTAGTATGCTGCTATTTTCTGCCAAGTGCCCAGTATTGTCTGCTAAGCACCCAGAAGAGGCCGATGGCGATCTGGGTGCTGGCAGACATGGGGCTGGCAGACGTGGGGCTAGATTGCTACACAGCAGCAACCCCTTGCCTTTTGGGCAGAAGATAGTATATTACGACTGGTATCCATCGTTGTCATACTGCAGTGGGTATCAGATGGTGCAATAGACCTGAAGGCTAACTGCCAAGCGCCCAGTATTTGCTGCCAAGCACCCAGAAAATGCCAAGGGCTATCAGTCATGCTGCACCGTCGTCTTAAGATGTAAAAAATAGATTTATTCTGTATTCATTTGCTTCCCCCCTCCCTCCTGCTAAACCCAGGCTTTTGAGTTGAATCTTTGGGGGGGGGCATTCTGTGTGACAGTTGTTTGTGTTTCTCCCTGATGCACAGCCACCTTTCTTGATTTTAATTCCCTGTACCTGTACGCCATGTCGTCACTCGCCCCTCCCTCCATCCCTCCCTCCCTCCTTCCCCTGGTCCGTCAGATACTACTTTCGTGCCTTTTTTCAGACCAGACGCCATAGCTAGCACTGGGATCATGGAGCCCGTTCAGATCACCGCGGCAATTATGAGCACTATGAATACCACGCGCATTGTCCTGGAGTATATGCAGAGCCTCCTGGACATGCCAAAGCAAAACCAGGACCAGCTGAGGAGGAGGCGATTGCAGCGCGGTGATGATAGTGATGAGGAAATTGACATGGACCTCTCACAAGGCACAGGCCCCAGCAATGTGGAAATCATGGTGTTACTGGGGCAGGTTCATGCCATGAACCGCCGATTCTGGGCCCGGTAAATAAGCACAGACTGGTGGGACCGCATCGTGCTGCAGGTGTGGGACGATTCCCAGTGGCTGCGAAACTTTCGCATGCGTAAGGGCACTTTCATGGAACTTTGTGACTTGCTTTCCCCTGCCCTGAAGCGCCAGAATACCAGGATGAGAGCAGCACTCACAGTTGAGAAGCGAGTGGCGATAGCCCTGTGGAAGCTTGCAACGCCAGACAGCTACCGGTCAGTCGGGAATCAATTTGGAGTGGGCAAATCTACTGTGGGGGCTGCTGTGATCCAAGTTGCCAGGGCAATGAGAGACCTGGTGATATCAAGGGTAGTGACTCTGGGAAACGTGCAGACCATAGTGGATGGCTTTGCTGCAATGGGATTCCCAAACTGTGGTGGGGCAATAGACGGAACCCATATCCCTATCTTGGCACCGGCGCACCAAGCCACCGACTACATAAACCGCAAGGGGTACTTTTCAATGCTGCTGCAAGCCCTGGTGGATCACAAGGGACGTTTCACCGACATCAACGTGGGCTGGCCGGGAAGGGTACATGATGCTCGCGTCTTCAGGCAGTCTCTTCTGTTTCGAAAGCTGGAGGAAGGGACTTTCTTCCCGGACCAGAAAATAACCGTTGGGGATGTTGAAATGCCTATCGTTATCCTTGGGGACCCAGCCTACCCCTTAATGCCATGGCTCATGAAGCCTTACACAGGCAGCCTGGACAGTAGTCAGGACCTGTTCAACTACAGGCTGAGCAAGTGCCGAATGGTGGTGGAATGTGCATTTGGGCGTTTAAAAGCGCGCTGGCGCAGCTTACTGACTCGCTCAGACCTTAGCGAAAAGAATATCCCCATTGTTATTGCTGCTTGCTGTGCGCTCCACAATATCTGTGAAAGTAAGGGGGAGACATTTATGGCGGGGTGGGAGGTTGAGGCAAATCGCCTGGCCGCTGATTACGCGCAGCCAGACACCAGGGCGGTTAGAGGAGCACAGCAGGGCGCGGTGCGCATCAGAGAAGCGTTGAAAACCAGTTTTGTGACTGGCCAGGCTACGGAGTGAAACTTCTGTTTGTTTCTCCTTGGTGAACCCTCCGCCCCTCCCCCCCCACCCGGTTAACTCTACTTCCCTGCAAACCAACCACCCCACCCTCCCCTACTACCCTCCCCCCTTCGAGCACCACTTGCAGAGGCAATAAAGTCATTGTTACTTCACATTCATGCATTCTTTATTAATTCAGCACACAACTAGGGGGATAATTGCAAAGGTAGGCCTGGATGGGTGGGGGAGGAGGGAAGGAAAAAGACACAGTGCACTTTAAAAGTTACTGCACTGGAAATCATCTAGGCTGGAGTGATTGGGTGGCCGGAGGCCCCCCCACCGTGTTCTTGGGCGTCTGGGTGAGGAGGCAATGGGACTTGGGGAGGAGGGCTGTTGGTTACAGAGGGGCTGTAGCGGCGGTCTCTGCTCCTGCTGCCTTTCCTGCAGCTCAACCATACGCAGGAGCATATCACTTTGATGCTCCAGCAGCCGGAGCATCGACTCTTGCTTTCTGAGTACAAGTTGACGCCACCTCTCCTCTTCAGCCCGCGTTTCAGCACGCAACGTCTCCTCTTCAGCCCGCGATTCAGCACGCCACCTCTCCTCTCGCTCATATTGGGCTTTTTTAAAATCAGTCATTGACTGCCTCCACGCATTCTGCTGTGCTCTGTCAGCGTGGGAGGCAGTCTGTAGTTCAGTAAACATTTCGTCACGCGTCCTTCGCTTCCTTCTTCGAATATTCACTAGCCTCTGCGAAGGAGTAAGATTTGCAGCTGGTGGAGAAGGGAGAGGTGGTTAAAAAAGATACATTTTAGAGAACAATGGGTACACTCTTTCACGTTAGATTTTGCTGTTCACATCACACAGCACATGTGCTTTCGTTACAAGGTCGCATTTTTCCTCTTATATTGAGAGTCTCCTGGTTTGGTGTGAGAGATCACTCACGCAGTGCCAGGACACAGATTTCAGCTTGCAGGCAGCCATGGTAAGACATAGTCTTTGGGCTTTTTTAACCTTCTTAACATGTGGGGATGGTTTCAAACAGTACTGCCCTCATTTCCCATACCAAGCACCCGTTTGGTTGGCCATTTAAAATGGGTTTGCAATGTAAAAGGAGGGGCTGCGGTTTCAGGTTGAACACGCAGCACAAACCCAACTAACTCCCCTCCCCCACACACCCAATTCTCTGGGATGGTCACTTCACCCCTCCCCCCCACCGCGTGGTTAACAGCGGGGAATATTTCTGTTCAGCAGAGCAGGAAGGGGCACCTCTGAATGTCCCCTTAATAAAATTGCGCTATTTCAACCAGGTGACCGTGAATGATATCACTCTCCTGAGGATAACAAAGAGCGATAAGGAATGGATGTTGTCTGCATGCCAGCAAACACCGGGACCATACGCTGCCATGCTTTGTTATGCAATGATTCCAGACTACGTGCTACTGGCCTGGCGTGGTAAAGTGTCCTACCATGGCGGACGGGATAAGGCAGCCCTCCCCAGAAACCTTTTGCAAAGGCTTTGGGAGTACATGAAGGAGAGTTTTCTGGAGATGTCCCTGGAGGATTTCCGCTCCATCCCCATACACGTTAACAGACTTTTCCAGCAGCTGTACTGGCCGCGATTGCCAGGGCAAATTAATCATTAATCATTAAACACGCTTGTTTTTAAACCATGTGTAATATTTACAAAGGTACACTCACCAGAGGTCCCCTGTGTGCCCTCAGGGTCTTGGGTGAGTTCGGGGGTTACTGGTTCCAGGTCCAGGGTGACAAACATATCCTGGCTGTTGGGGTAACTGGTTTCTCCGCTTCCTTGCTGCTGTGAGCTATCTATGTTCTCTCCATCCTCATCTTCCTCGTCCGCCGAACCCGCTTCCCTGTTTCCAGCGAGGGACTGATAGCACACGCTTGGGCTAGTGGTGGCTGCACCCCCTAGAATGGCATGCAGCTCCGCGTAGTAGCGGCATGTTTGCGGCTCAGCCCCGGATCTTCCGTTTGCGTCTCTGGCTTTGTGGTAGGCTTGCCTTAGCTCCTTAATTTTCACGCGGCACTGCTGTGCGTCCCTGTTATGGCCTCTGTCCTTCATGGCCTTGGAGATCTTTTCTAATGTTTTGCCATTTCTTTTACTGCTTCGGAGTTCGGCGAGCACTGCTTCATCTCCCCAGATGGCGATCAGATCCCGTACCTCCCGTTCGGTCCAGGCTGGAGCTCTTCTGCGATCCTGGGACTGGGACTCCATCATGGCTACCTGTGCTGATGAGCTCTGCATGGTCACCTGTGCTCTCCACACTGAGCAAACAGGAAATGAAATTCAAACGTTCGCGGGGCTTTTCCTGTCTACCTGGCCAGTGCATCTGAGATGAGAGTGCTGTCCAGAGCGGTCACAATGAAGCACTGTGGGATAGCTCCCGGAGGCCAATAATGTCGAATTCCGTCCACACTAACCCAATTCCGACCCCCTAAGGCCGATTTTATCGCTAATCCCCTCGTCGAGGTGGTGTTAAGAAACCGGTTTAAAGGGCCCTTTAAGTCGAAAGAAAGGGCTTCGTAGTGTAAACGTGTCCAGGCTTAAGTCGATTTAACGCGGCTAAAGTCGACCTAAACTCGTAGTGTAGACCAGGCCTCAGTATGGGGCCTGACGATGTCTGCAGCATATGTGAGGGCCAAACAAGTACTGCTACTGAAAATCTCTGATCAAAGGCACATGGGTCACCGGAAGTGGAGCGTGCACAGGGTCAGTACCTGAAGGAGAAATGGTGTTATTTTTAAATGTCCTGGATTTCCCCCCCATTTTTAAGGCAGACTTTAAAAAGCTCTTTTAAATACTCAGCTACAGTGGATATTGAAGGCTTCAGAATATTCTGCTACAATGTCTGTCACCAATATTCAGACATGAATAAATGGATTTACTTACTTAACCCGAGATAGTGTGTACTATGCACCTAGGAGACTGGATTGTGCTGACAATCTCAGATATTAAAATAAAAATACATTCACAGTGGACATATAAGCAGCTAATTAGGTGGATAAACTCCTGTATACCCACCCAATGGAAGAATAACATGGGACCCGGTCATCCCATCAGTTGTATCTTTACATGTGATGGAACAAATAGACCCCAGACCACATCAGGGTCTATTTGTTCCAGTTGGATATCTGTCCAGTTGGATGTTTGCCCATATTGTATGCTCTTTTGCATTCACTATTTTTTAACACTTAAGGATTTTGCATCTAGATTTGTAGTTCAAACCCAGACAGATATCCAGGCAGAGAAGGCTTAATTCAAGCCTAACTATACTCAGAGAATGTTGCAAGATGAACTTTTTTGTAGAAAAACATTCTTCCTAGAGAATATTGTCTTTTTAGTCATGTTCTGGCATATACTGAGCAAATGAAGATGGATTCAAACAATTTAGAAACTTCAGGAGGGAAGAATACATCTAGGGACAGATTTTTAAAGGCCCTTTGGGGGAATTTTCAAAAGTGCAGTGAACCCCAGACCCCTACTTACCATTTCTCCATCCACTGCTTAAAAAGGAATAGAACACATGCTGCTTCTGGGTGAGAACAGGGTGTCCTTGTAGGGATCTCTGAGGCTTTTCAGGTATGGGGACAGAAAGAAACCTGAATTGGGGAGGAAGAGTTCAAGGCCTCCCTCTCCATTTAATCTCTGTTCCACCCCATTCACAAATCTAACTATACTTACTACAGTACCTTGTTATCACCACATGCTGTGCCATCTCTCACTGAGCCAACATCCACCATGTCCCTCCCAGCATGAAATTCTGTACCCCAACACAAGATATCATCAACTGGAGTTTGAACTATGGACCCAAGACTTTTCATTTGAGGTATTTTTTTAACATTAACACACTGCAGTCTTCCACACAAGACATCTCTGAAAGAAAAAAATAACAAGAACAGTTGCTTAAAGGTTTATATGAGATTTGACGTACTCTGTGTGAGAGTTGTGGTGCGTGATGGTATTGGTGAGGCCTCGCCTAGAGTATGTGTCCAGTTTTGGGAGCCACACTTTAAAAAAGATGTAGACAAATTGGAGAGTTCAGAGGAGAGCAACAAAAATGATAAAAGGTTTTTAAAAAGCTGACTTATGAAGGATAGGTTAAAATAACTGGGTATGTTTAGCGCTAAGCAAAGAAAGCTGCAGGGAGGGGAGGGAAAAGGGGGACCTGGAAACTGTCTTCCAAAATGTTAAAGGCTGTTATACACGGAGAACAGTTGATCACTGTTCTCCATGTCCACTGCAAGGTAGGACAAGAAGTAATGGGCTTAATCTGCAGCGAGGGAGATTTAGGTCAGCTATTAGGAAAAACTATAAATAGAGTCCTATCAAATTTATGGTCCATTTTGGTCAATTTCACAGTCATGGATTTTAAAAATAGTAAATTTCATGATTCCAGCTATTTAAATCTAAAATTGTACTGTGTTGTAATTGTAGGGGTCCTGACCAAAAAAGGACTTGTGGGGGAGGGGGATTACAAGGTTATTTGTAGGGAGGATTGCAGTACTGCTAGCCTTATTTCTGTGCTGCTAGAGGTGGCGGTGTTGCCTTCAGAGCTGGGAAGCTGGAGAGTGGTGGCTTCTGGCCGGGAGCCTAGCTTTGAAGCCAGAGCTGTCTCCAGCAGCACTGCGGAAGTAAGGATGGCATGGCTTGTTATGGCCACTCTTACTTCTGCATTGCTGCTTGCAGAGCCAGGCCCTCAGTCAGCAACTGCCAGTCTCCGACCACCCAGCTCTGAAGGCAGCAGAGCAGAATTAAGGGTGGCATGATATAGTATGCTAGCAGGGCATCACCTTCAGAGCTGGTTACACAGCCAACAGCCACTGCTCTCTGGCCACCCAGCTCTGAAGGCAGCACAGTAAGGGTGGCAATACCACAACCCCCCCCAAATAACCTTGTTACCCCCGTACAACTCCCTATTGGGTCAGGACCCCCAACTTGAGAAACGCTGGTCTCCCCGATGAAATCTGTATAATATAGGGCAAAATCACACAAAAGACCAGATTTCACGGTCTGTGATGCATTTTTCATGGCCGTGAATTTGGTAGGGCCCTAACTATAAAGGTAGTCTAGCACTGGAACAGGCTTTCAAGGGAGGTTGTAGATTCCCTGTCATTGAAGGCTTTTAAGAACCAGTTACACAAACACCTATCAGGGATGGTCTAGGTTTAGTTGGCCCTGCATCAACATGAGTGGGTGGATTAGATGACCTCCCAAGGTCTGTTCCAGCCCAACATTTCAATGATTCTATGTGATCTTTTTGGACTGTGTGGCCAGCTGGGGAATCAGAGGTTAATGGTGTGGTAAGAAGAAGCAGAAGGGGTGGAAGCAAGTTTTCGGGGAAAAAAGGAAGGGGTTTGAAGAGTCATTTAAGAAATAGAGCCTATAGTCTTGGACAGCAGCCAACTTCTCCTGCAACCCCGACCCTGCTTGCTACAAACCAGCACTTCAGCCCTTTCTGCTCCTCATAGCTCAGAGAAGGTGCAGTGTGGTGTTTTTAGTTAGTTATGTTATGAGGTGCTCAAACTAATCAAAGGAATTCCAAGAGGCTTCTGCTTTCTGTCATCCTGAGGATAAGTCCCTCATTGTCAAGGGAGATAAGACCATATTTATGACTCCCAAGAGGGTATATACAAACTCAGTAAAGCTCCATTTTGAATTTTATTTTGCTTTAACTTTCTATGCCAATTTCTTACTATTTTTTTTTTGGTTATAGATGTAAACATGGTTGTTGTGATGGGTGCTTTCTATATAATATTTGATAGGAATTTTAATTCTGAAAACAGCAACTGGTAAACACCATTTGGTGTAAAAAGCAACTAAGTAAAAATAATGTCTTATCAACACCAGGACACATCTGCCTGATATAAGATTACCAGATTGGTACAGATTGGTATAGAAATAAATCCTTATCTCAAGAAAACAAACACTGTAAAGAAGATATTTTAGCAAAACTTGGTCATGTAACAGAATGTGATGATGTTCTTTATTCAGGATATTCCATAGAGGAATGTAGGGATGTGTTCTCTAAGCATAAAGTGAACCCTTCCCTTCTCTTTTTTTTTCAAAGAAAAGCCTTTAAAAAACATGTATAGTTAGAAAAGTTATAAACCTTTTGTTTATTTCTTACAAACAGCTTTTTGAAATGCGTGCTTGTATATATGTTATCTAAATGCAAAGCTTCTAATATAATTTCCTAATATCATTGCTATGTCAATGGTAAAATGTTGTATGTACCAGTATGGAATCTAATAATATAAACTACTAAACTGATTAATAATACAAGAAGCCATTTAAAGTATAGAATATTTATATTAGTGGGGGATTATTTAATTATTTAACAATATATAAGCAACTCCTTCACCCAACTCAGGAAGAAAAAAAGGAATCATTTCACCATAAATTATTATGAAGAATCAACAACTTCTTTAATAACTATATAAGCTACAGATGCTCTTTAAACATTATTGCATTTTAAAGAGACTGTTTAGAAAACTAAACTTTTAAAGAACGGGAGCATTAGGTCTTTTTGAAAAAAACAAACAAACAAACAGAATTTTATGACCTGTTGAATTCTAATAAAATTGAAGGACTAGCTCAGAAAATGGACTGGATAAAAAGAAAGAATTAAAACTCCAAAAATTATCTAGTACTCTTTTGCCACAGAAGAACAAAGCCAATTAGAAGCATATGCATTATTCATTCATTAAGCGAACTGCATATTTAGAAACTGAAGGTTTCACGAAAATCAACACTTGAAGGCACGGAGCAAGTGAAAGGATGACAAGCGGCCAACTTTAAATATAAACCAAATTGAAAGAAGTGTATTTTTTTATAGTTTCAAGAAGAGTATAAAAAACTCGGAAGTGAGCACCCATCACTCTCACAGCCTCTGCTATGACACATAATACTCATCAATTCATCGTGTCTACCTCTACAAACAAGGTGCTACAGATACATAAGAAGAACAAAGAAGCTATCACCAGAGAAGCCACAAGAAAACCTCCCCAAGGACAACCCCCTGAAAGGAGAAGAGGTGAGTGGAAGTTAACGAGAATGCTGTCAATGGATTAGATTTAAAGACTCTTGTCATTGGTTTTATTGTGATATTGAAATGCTTTTGTAATTAAAGATGTTAATGGTTTCTCCTTTTAGGTACCAAATTGTTAGACCCTATATTCCTGGAGAACCTAGAATTCCTGGAGAGAATACCAATTATTGGTAACAGAAAAAGTAGGGATTTAATTGGATTTTGGATTTTTAAAATTCCTTAACTGGCCTGTTTTAAGACATCGCCTCAAATGACTTCTTCTAAGTAATGAATTTAAATATTTTGAGTTCAAAGGATTAGTTAAGATTGTTTACTATGCTCAATTAAAAACTGTATGTTATCCCTGATAACCAACAGAACTCCCCTTTCCTGAAACAAAATTATTTTACCCTTTCCCGAAACAAAACTCTTTTGCCCATTGTGAGAAAGCAAAGTGAGATGGAGCAAGAGAGCTACCCTGCAGGAGACTTGAAGCCTGGAGCAGGCTTGCTAAATGAGTCAGCCAGAGATATGTGGCACAGAGAAGGAACCTTAAGCAGCTGATTCGTTACAGGAGAACTCAAGCAGTCCTGGGGAAAGGAGGATGGACAGATTGACTCTGAGAAGCCACAAGGGAGTCAGTTTGGCCAGGGCAGGACTGGGCAGCTGCAAGCTTATGAGACTCTGGGAAGGAACCTTTTTCATTTGCTCAGGCTCTGATGTAAGAGGCATAACCTAGGCATAACCTAGGATAGATTTTTGGGATTCTGTAAGTGACTGGGAAAATTCCTTTTTTAAGTTTTGTTTTTGGACTCTCACCCCAAGTGAGTTTGTTTGACTGCTTCTTTTTCTCTCTCTTTCAGATTATTTTAAGCTACAGGATCAGTTGGGATTGAGTGTTTGGGGACTGCTTGATCCTTTTTTCCCTGGATCATCCTTGATCATCTTTGATTAGCCTCAGTCAGCATTGTGATCACCCTCCCACTGTGTGATTAACAAGGGGGTAGGGCTGACCTAGGAGAGAAGGCCTTAAAAGCAAGAGGCTAACTGACCAAGGGGAGCTAGCAAACAGGAGAATTTATAAGACGGAATCGTAATATAATCACCATGGTTAGGAAGGGCCACATCACCAGTACCAACAGTGCTCCTGTCTCCTCTATCTGCAACTGTATCCAGACAGAGAACCTAACCATGGATGCCTCTACCCAGATCCTGGTGTGGATTTGCAGAGACTGTGGCCTGCATTTCCCACTCTCAGAAAGCCAGGCTTGGGGAGGGGGACGGACTGTCCAGTGTGAAAGGTGCCTGCTGGTGGAATCTGCAGAAAGCAGGTGGAAGAGTTACAGGAGTAGGTGGCTAGGCTGAGGCATTCCATCCATGCCCATGAGGAATTCATTGAGAGTATTCATATGGAGACGTTCAAGGCTGAGAAAGCTATCCAGCTAGAGAGGACTGCTGTCATGCCACCGGGGAGGAGGATATGGCTCTGTCACAGGGAGGACACTGGATTTTGGTTACTTATGGCAACAGGCAGTGCTCCACCCCTACTCTCAACCCACCGATCACAGTGATGAAGAACCTTTATACTGCCCTGGCAACCAATGATGAGGAATCCCCCCAAAAGTGGAGGAGGAAAAGCCATGTACCCCGAAGGCTGGGAGGATTGCAGCTACCACTCCCAGGAGGAAACAGAGGGTAGTGCTGTTTGGTGACTCTTCTGAGGGGGACAGAGGCACCCATTTGTCGCCCTGACATGGCATCCTGGGAGTTATGCTGCCTTCCAGGGGCCAGAATCATAGATTGGGATTGTCAAGGATCGTCCGGGCCTCTGACTACTACCCTGTACTATTTGTTTATGTGGGCACTACTGCGAGGTATGACCCTGAGCAAATCAGACTACAGGGCTCTGGGAGTAAGGGTGAAAGAGTTGGGGGCATAGGTGGTGTTCTCTTTGATTTTTTTTTTGGTCAAGTGTAGGAGCCCAGACAGAGACTGATGGATCCTGGATGTGAATGCCTGACTGCGAGGTTATGGTGTTGCCAAGAGGGCTTTGGCTTCCTTGACCACAGGATGCTATTCTGGGAAGAAAGACTGCTAAGCAGAAATGGGGTATCAAGGAAGGGAAGGAGTATATTTGGATACATACTGGCTAACCTAGCAAAAAAAGCTTTAAACCAGGTTTGATGGGGCAGGTGACAAAAGCCCACAAATAAGTCAAAAACACGGAGATCTGGGAGAAGGGTCGGAATCTGGGGGCACATGGGCTATTACAGCAGGGATAAGGGGAGAGGCTGTTCTAGATTTGATTTTGATAAATAGGGAGGAAAGGGTTGAGAATTTTGAAGTGGAAGGCAGCTGACATAAGAACACAAGAATGGCCATACTGGCTCAGACCAAAGGTCCATCTAGTCCAGTATCCTTTCTTTCAAAAGTGGCAAATACTAGGTGCCCCAGAGGGAATGAACAGAACAGGTAATCATCAAGTGATCCATCCCCTGTTGCATGGATTTTTAGATGAAAGTGAACATGAAATGGTAGAGTTCATGATTCTAAGGAATGGTAGGAGGGAAAACAGCACAATAAAGGAGTTGGTAGGTAAGATCAACTGGGAAGCAAGTCTAAAGGGAAAAACAATAGAAAAGTTGGTAGTTTTTCAAAGAGACATTATTAAGGGCACGAGAGCAAACTATCCCACTGCTCAGGAAAGCAAAGCAGAAGATCTTAAGCACTTTGCAAAGGGTAAACAAACCCGAGGGTCAACAACTGAAACAGCCCTCAGGCTACAAGTTTCATATGAGTCCTGAGAAGTGCAGACCAATTTTTAGACATTTGTTACCTACGCCATTTGAAAACTATCTGTCATAGACATGACATGGCAGAGTACTATAATCCCATAGTGATTATTATTAGAAATAATACACAGTAGATACCCTATCCAACTCAAATCTCTCCCTTTATCATAATTCCAATTCAGAGCCAACTGTGATGTAAGCCTGAGAACAGAAGTTCTCTCTTCAGGAAGCAGTGGTCATAGTACAGGGGAGTACAGTGTATTCCTGGTACTTCCTAATCCCGAAGGACTGAGGTCTTTGTTTTGTAATAGACCCAAAGAAAATGAATTCCTTGACCTTGGCTCAATCAGGAGATCTTCAATAATCTGAAAAAGTGGAAACTAGGTCACATTACAAAGGGTTAATATAAACAAATGAGACGAGTATGTAGGGATAAAATTAGAAAAGCCAAGGCAAAAAATGAGATTAAAGGGTAACAAGAAAACATTCTACAAATACACTAGAAGCAAGAGAAAGACCAAGGACTGAGTAGGCCTGTTACTCAATGATAGTGGGAGGAACAATAACAGAAAATGTAGAAATGGCAGAAGTGCTAAATGACTTTTTTGTTTCAGTTTTCACCAAAAAGGCTAATAACGATTAGACGTCTAACATAGTTAATGCCAGTAAAAATGAGGTAGGCTCAGATGCTAAAATAGGGAAGGAAGAAGTTAAAAATTACTTAGATAAGTTACATGTCTTCAAGTCACCAGGGCCTGATGAAATATATCATGAAATTCTCAAGGAGCTTACTGAGGAGATATCTGAGCCAATAGTGATTATCTTTGAAAAGCCATGGAAGATGGGAGAGATACCAGAGGACTGGAAAAATGTAAATACAGTGCCCATCTATAGAAAGGAAAATAAGAACAAATTGGGAATTGCAGACCTGTCATCTTAACTTCATTACCCGGAAAGATAATAGAGCAAATAAACAAGCAATCAATTTGCAAACATGTAGAAGATAATAAGGTGATAAGTAACAGTCAACATGGATTTGTCAAGAACAAATCAAGTCAAACCAACCTAATAGCTTTCTTTGACAGGGTAACAAGCCTTGTGGATGGGGGGAAGGGGTAGATGTGGTATATCTTGACTTTAGTAAGGCTTTTGATATGGTCTCACATGACATTCTGATAAACAAACTAGGGAAATACAACTTAGATGGAGCTACTATAAGGTGGGTGCATAACTGGTTGTATAACCATTCCCAGAAAGCAGTTATCAGTGGTTCACAGACAAGCTGGAAGGGCATATCAAGTGGCGTCCTGAAGGGATCAGTTCTGGGACCAGTTCTGTTCAAGATCTTCATAAATGCTTTAGATAATGGCATGGAGAGTACACTTATAAAGTTTGTGGGTGATACCAAGCTGGGAAGGGTTGAAACTGCTTTTAAGTGTAGGATTAAATTTCAAAATGATCTGGACAAACTTAAAGAAACGGTCTGAGGTAAATAGGATGAAATTGTATAAGGACAAATGCAAAGTACTCCACTTAGGAAGGAACCATCAGTTGCACACATACAAAATGGGAAATGACTGCCTAGGAAGGAGTACTGCAGAAAGGGATCTGGGGACCATAGTGGATCACAAGCAAAACATGAGCCAACAGTGTAACACTGTTGCAAAAAAACCCCAATCATTCTAAGCTGTATTAGCAGGAATGTTGTAAGCAAGACATGAGATGTAATTCTTCCGCTCTACTCTGCACTGATTAGGCCTCAACTGGAGTATTGTGTCCAGTTCTGGGTGCCACATTTCAGGAAATATGTGGACTAATTGGAGAAAGTCCAGAGAAAAGCAACAAAAAGGATTACAAATCTAGAAAACATGATCCATGAGGGGAGATTGAAAAAAATGGGTTTGTTTAGTCTGGAGAAGAGAAGACTGAGGGAACATAACAGGTTTCAAGTACATAAAAGATTGTTACAAGGAGGAGGGAGAAAAATTGTTCTCCTTAACCTCTGAGAATAGGACAAGAAACATTGGGCTTAAATTGCAGCAAGGACAGTTTAGGTTGGACATTAGGAAAAACTTTCTAATTGTCAGGGTGGTTAAGCACTGGAATAAATTGCCTTGGGAGGTTGTGGAATCTCCATCACTGGAGATTTTTAAGAGCAAGTTAGACAAACACTTGTCAGTTATGGCCTAGATCAGGGGTCAGTAACCTTTCAGAAGTGGGGTGCCAAGTCTTCATTTATTCACTGTAATTTAAGGTTTCACGTGCCAGTAATACATTTTAACGTTTTTAGAAGGTCTCTCTCTATAAGTCTATATTATATAACTAAACTATTATTTTATGTAAAGTAAATAATAGTGCAACAAGGTGAGAGGGGCCGGCGGCTAGTATCCCAGGCCAGCAGCGGGCTGAGCGGGGTCAGTGGCCAGGACCCTGGCTGGCACAGGGCCGGTGGCTGGAACCCCAGACCAGCTGCGGGCTGAGCGGGGCCGGTGGCCAGGACCCCGGCTGGCAGGGAGACAGTGGCTGGAATCCCAGACTGGCTGTGGGCTGAGCGGGGCCAACGGCTGGTATTCCAGGCTGGTGGCCAGAACCCCAGACCGGCAGTGGCTGAGCGGGGCCGGTGGACAGAACCCCAGACCATCAGCAGGCTGAGCGGCTCAGCCTGCTGCTGGTCTGGGGTTCCGTCCGCCAGCTCCTGCCAGCTGGGGTCCCGGCCACCGGTCCCACTCAGCCCGCTGCCGGGCCAAGGGTTCCGTTCATCCAGGCAGGCCCTGGCTGAGTGGGGTGGGCGCCCCGGACTCCGGCTGGCAGCAGAGTGCCACTAAAAATCGGCTCATGTGCCGCCTTTGGCACGTGGGCCACAGGTTGCTGACCCCTCGTCTAGATAATACTTGGTCCTGCCATGATTGCAGGGGACTGGACTAGATGACCTCTTTAGGTCCCTTCTAGTCCTATGATTTTCAAGAATGTAACTTTTTTTAGAAGTTCTCCACAAAGAGACATACAGAAGAGATTGAAATAGAAATAAGCATTTGTTAAGAAGAATAAGGTTAATATTAACTATGTCAAATTCCCCTTATTTCTTGACCAAACATCCCAGAATCTTTTCTATGTTAGCCAAAGTTTCTTGCTAAACTCTAATGTCAAAGAGGATTTTTTTTTGACAAATGAATGTCGATGCACTAGTAGTCCTGTACTTTATTATCAGCTCTTTATTCTGAACTTTAGCTGATCCTAATATTGGTGTTATTAATAATGTGAATTTTAGCTGGACCTTAGCATGTTATTAAATAATGGATTGTCTTCTTTGTTCTCAAATCTTCTGAAACTTACAGAAATGTCCAGAAAGGAGCTACTTGTAATTTATGGGGGCAAGTGTTTTCTTTAATTGAGAAGATAATCGATTGAAGTATGCTTTTAACTCATCAGGAATTACTCTAATAGATTTCTGTCATAATGACTTGGTGATAGAACTTTTTTGTACCTGATAAAATAGTATATGGTTGAATAAATGTCTATAGCTTATCAGTTATGTAAACTAAATTCCATGGTCAATAGTTCCTTTTCTTTTTCTCTTTTCTGTAAACACAGTATATAAAGAGATACCTGTTATTATAGATGTGTGCAGTAATGGATAAAATGGTTTAATTGCAAATGGATGCTCATAAATGTTCTGTAATTAATAAAATTAGTAACTGACTAAATAGAAAGGAACATGTAAGGTGTGTTCTATAATCAGTATTTCAGCAAAACAGCAATGTATGGAATCACATATAAGCATTAAGAGGTAACTGTAGTCACAGTGCTAGCAGTGATAAATTAATTACAACTACAATTGCCTTATTGATTCAATGTAAAGATAAAACTTGAGAGAGGAGTTTTCTTTGTTCTGAACAGTATATAAGAGATGAGATTTAGGGAGTTAGTCAGACGTGGAAGCAAGTAGGCTGCCTCACTTCTCCAGTCTCAGATTTGGTACATATGTTTCCTTTTTTGTATTCTGTATAGTGCTGCATTGAGTAGTGCTTCATTGTCTTACTTAAATAAAGCTCCAGAGGAGTTATTTGACATTGACTTATTAAATCCAAACACAAAACACATTGGTTTTCACCTGTGTTCTATCATTTGTTTGGTTTATCTGGTCTTTAATAAAATACCCATAGTTAACAATTTTAATTATTTTGTTTGATTTTAAATCATGGTGTGTTCTACAGTACGTAAAAGAATCCCTATGACTAAAGTAGTGAACATCACATCTCTGAGTTGGCAGTAAGAGAAACAATTAGTAAAACCTGGACTACCATTCCTTGTTTCTCTAGACTAGGGGTGGGCAAACGTTTTGGCTCGAGGGCCACATCTGGGAATAGAAATTGTATGGCGGGCCATGAATGCTCACAAAATTGGGGTTGGGGTATGGGAGGGGGTGAGGTCTCTGGTTGGGGGTGCGGGCTCTGGGGTGGGGCCAGAAATGACAAGTTCAGGGTGCGGGAGGGGGCTCCGGGCTGGGGCGGGGGATGGAGTGCGGGGTGGGTTGAGTGCTCTGGCTGAGGGTGCAGGCTCTGGGGTGGTGCTGGGGATGGGGTGCAGGAGGGTTTTCCAGGCTGTGATCGAGGGGTTTGGAGGGTGGGATGGGGATCAGGGCTGGGGCAGGGTTTGGGGTGCAGGGAGAGGCTCGGGAGTGCAGGCTCCGGGCGGCGTTTACCTCAAGTGGCTCCTGGAAGCAGCGGCATGTCCCTTCTCTGTCTCCTATGCAGAGGCACGGCCACGGGCTTTGCATGCTGTCCCATCCACAGGCACTGCCCATGCAGCTTCCATTCGCTGCGGTTCCTGGCCAATGGGAGCTGCGGGCGTGGTGCTTGGGGCCGGGGCAGCATGTGTAGGAGTCAGAGGGGGCCATGCTTCTGCTTCCGTGAGCCGCATGGAGCGGCCTCCGACCCTGCTCCCCGGCTGGAGCACCGGAGGGGGGCCATAGCGCTGTTTCCAGGAACCACATGGAGTGGACCCTGACCCTGCTACCCAGCTGGAGCACTGGAGTGGGGCAAGCCCCAGACCCTGCTCCCCAGCGGAAGCTCGAGGGGTGGATTAAAATGGCTGGCAGGCCGTATGTGGCCCATGGGCCATAGTTTGCCCACCCCTGCTCTAGACTAAATAATTTTATTTTGTTGGCAGTGTTGTTGTAGCCATATTGGTCCCTGAACATGTGAGAGATAAGGTGGGTGACATAATATCTTTTATTGGACCAATTTCCATTGGTGAAAGAGACAAATTTTGAGCTACACAGAGCTTTTCTTTTTGAAAGATTGTTTCTTTGACAAACAGAAGTTGGTCCAATAAAATATATATTCCTCACCCACCTCGTCTCTAAATAAATTTGAGTAATTTTAGGGATCAAATTAATTGGCACACAACCACCTTTCCATCCCATAGATAAAAGGAGCTGCTAGTCCTGTAACTATAACACTAACTTCCTGGCAGTTTAGAAGAAACTGAAGTCAGAGAGTGACTATGCGGCAGGGACATTCCACTCAGTCTGCAGGTGAAATAGGTCATATGTTACTTGCCAGGTAAAAAATAAGCGGACAAGACACACTGCAGCTTGGGGGGCACATCTCCATCTAGTGCTGCTCTAAATGAGCGAGAAAAGGTAAAAGGGACACTTCACTGGGGAGCATCCTGACTGAACTAAACTAATCCGATAGAAAGCAACAAATTAAAGCGACGTAGTCACCAAAATGACTGAAGACAAAATAATTATTAACATTTATTGGGAAACTTGGCAGGATTAGCTATTCAGCCTCCATTAACAGAGGATGAGATGCGTGAGGCAGATAGAGCACGCTATAAAAATGGAACCCCCAAAATTATGTTTTAGGAAGAAAAGATCTGTTACTGAGGGCAGGTCTACACTACCCGCCTGAATCAGCGGGTAGAAATCGATCTCTCAGGGATCGAATTATCGCGTCTCGTCGGGACGTGACAATCGATCCCCGAATTGATGCTTCTACTCCACCAGTGGAGGTAGGAGTAGGCGCCGTCGACGGGGGAGCCGCGGAAGTCGATTTGCCGCCGTCCTCACAGCGTGGTAAGTCGGCTCCCATACGTCGAATTTGCGTATCTTAAATCGACCCCCCCCATAGTGCGGACGTAGCCTCAGTGAATTAAAATCTAACTTTTCAGTCAGATTTTGTGTTTCAAAATGCTACTCAAAGTTGAGACACTGAGTACCAACACATAATGGGGAAGTTGTAAGCATCGCTCTGTAGAATAAGAAACTGTGCTCTATATGCATGCCTGTATGTACGTATAAGTGGCTGTGAAGTTACTGACAAACTGTGACCGCATAGATCATTGTTGCAACCACTGTTATATATCTGCAGCAAATATTGTACAAGGGTTGTCTTGTGAGGTGTCTATAGAAGAGGTTCTGATTTGCTGGTTATAATTATGCTATCTATATGTGTTGGACCATATCAGGGAATTTCTGTATTAAAACCATAAAGTGTATGTGTATAACAAGTCTGAGGCCAAGAGAGACAAGGGGTAAGATTGAATTCAATTGAATTCCCCACAGCTTAGGCCTCTTGCTTTTCCATTTCTGTGTCTCTGTGTCTCTCCTTCTCTGTGAGAAACATGCAAGGCCAAACTGCTAATTGTGTTAACACATCCTGAGACAAAAAGTCTGTTCTCAGAAACAACTGTAATTGTTCTTCCAAACAGAACACAGACTCTAGGTATCTTTTAACTTGTCTGTTATGTATGTTAAAGTTTAAGTAGATTTGCAACATCCTGAGAGTTGCTAGAAGTTAAGAAATAGTAAAGTAATAAGTGATAAATGTATGTTAAAATAGAGGATGCATGTGAATGGATGCTTGATTTAGATAAAGGATAACTTGATTTAGATAAAGAATGAATGGTCAGGGAAGTGCCAGCCTAAGAATTACAACTTCAGTCTCAATTGGCTGAAGAATGCGCAGACTAGAGATAACCGGATGACCCCCGGAGGGCAGGCCGGAATCCACCCAAGTGTCACCCCCTTTCCCCCCCGGATGGAGGGCTGAAGACTCCGGAAGAACAAGATAACACTCAGACATTCAGCCATCAGGGATATGCCACCTGCTAATTGATAACCACCTCAAACAAACATCAGCAGGATGAAGCAATTCCCATAGACTTGTATAAGGACAAAATCCTACAAGAACAGACTCTAAAGACTGAAAACTTTTGAGTCTGGTTCTGCAACCACCCTCCAGGAGCATCGGATGCGCATCTGACAAGGACTTGGCTCCACCCTCATGTGCAGGCTACCTGGCCAGTGCTCTGCCATGAGCAACCTCTAGGCTGGTAATTATAACAACTCTGCAGAACTTGTATGAATGAGTGTGTGAATGAATAAGGAATGGTAGTGAAATAATATTGAATTGCATATCCTGATTTCTCACTCTTTCTCTATATTTACAATAAACCTGGCATTTTTGCCTCATCCCTCTTATAAGATCGTGTCGGTATTATTTTATTAGTGTAACATATGTGTGTACCATTTTTGTAGTTGAAGTTATGAATATTGGCTATGTACTTGTATCTCAATGTGTTTGATTCTAAATAGCCTCAGTGAAGCATTTGGTCAGCTTCTTGAGAAAGAACTATTCTCAGTAAGTGCCCAATCAAGAAACACTTAACTGACAGTGGACTTTGGGAGACGCCAATCCACATCTGAGCTTTCCTGGAAACTTTCAAACGAACATGTAAACAATGGTGTCTGCCTGCAAACTGAGTCATGCATGGACATGTGACTTACCCATGTGACTCCAGACTCCATCTTGCTGCTGTGATTTTCCACAGAAGAACAAACGGGTGTCCTTCCACATGCAGAAAGTATAAAAGGCCCTAGAAACCCCTCCATCTTGTCTTCAATCCTGCTTCTAACTTCTGGAGGAATCTTGCTATAAACTGAAGCTCTGAACAAAGGACTGAATGACCCATCCCAGCTGTGGATGTACTCCAGAGACTGAATTTGAACCTGCAGTTTATTCCACCACTGCTACAAGCCTGAACCAAGAACTTTGCCATTACTGTATTTAATTCATTCCATTTAACCAATTTTAGCTCTCATTTATATCTTTTTCCTTTTATGAGTAAACCTTTAGATTTTAGATTTTAAAGGACTGGCAACAGCATTATTTCTGGGTAAGATCTAATTTGTATATTGATCTGGGCCTGGGGCTTGGTCCTTTGGGATCGGGAGGACCTTTTTTCTTTTACTGGGGTATTGGTTTTCATAACCATTTGACCCCATAATGAGTGGTACTGGTGGTGATACTGGGAAACTGGAATGTCTAAGGGAATTGCTTGTATGACTTATGGTTAGCCAGTGGGGTAAAACCAAAGTCCTCTCTGTCTGTCTGGTTTGGTGTGCCTTAAAAGTGGAGAAACCCCAGCCTACGGCTGTAACAGCCCTGCTCTAAGCAATTTTTCCGGAATTAATACTCTCAGAAGTGTCTCACCAAAGGCAGCATCGTTACGGTGGTGTTTTCCTATTACTTCAATTTCAACTTTTTTGCTTGTTTGCATCACTTTATTAATTTGACTTGGGATTTTTTAGGATGTTTGAGATAATGTCTGTGGACTAATCCCTGACTTCAAATTTCTCAAAATACCTTTGGACCTACTAACTGGATAAGTTTCTTGATCAGTGGACTTTCTGAGTCTGAAAGTACCAGAATGGGGAGGTTCTTGGTTTCAATAAATCCTAATCAATCCCCATTGGGTGATGCCAGTGACCCCAGAATGAGAGGGTCCCATTCTGATTTGCCAAGGGAGTCCCCAGGAGGAATTCCTAGGGGGAGGAACCACCCAGCCACCATCCTCAAAAACTAAAGGAAAAGAAAAAGCCTTGCTGCTGGCTTGTTGGCTACAAACTATGGGTTGCTTGCCTGCAATGGCGGCTGCCATAGTTGCTGCTGTATCCCTTGACTGAAGGCCTCTGGTCTTGCAATGTTACCATGTCTGACAAAGAATCCTGTGCTTCCACCACCCTCCTGGCTGACCATCAAGGTCCAGCAACAAGCAACATCTAAGATTCAACATCTATAAGCAAGTAATCTGGTCGCCAACAAGTCGTTCAACACAAAACAGCAGAGCTGAGTAGACCACCAGCTAATCTTTTCAACTGTGTACCCACTTCCTGAAGCTGAATGAAACCACAAGAGTTGGGACAATGTTTTCCACAGCCTAGGCTGCACAGAAGAATATGTAGAACTCCCTTTAAAAAAAATCAAGCCTTATCAAAACACAGTGGAGCTGAAAATGAAAGGCTTAAACTGTACTGCTGGTAAAAGGCTGCTCTGCATCTCTTCTCACTTGTGTATGATTTATTTCCCTACACTACTTCTTAAAATAAGAGGGTTTTATTTACAGTGGTTTCTTAGTACATTTTCCAATGGATCAGAAACATCAATATATATATATAACTTACTTCTCTTCACATTTATTGTAAGTAAGTCCATCCCCACCGCAGTTGCCACACCGGTCACCTTCAGTATTCACTGCTTTGAAACAACTCAGTGGGGCCAGATGTGCTGCTGCAAAGGGGGGGAAAAGCACAAGGTAAATTACAAGACAGAAATAAAGCACACAGTGCATTGTACTAATTCCTCCAATCATTTCAAGGGGCTAAGGGGAAACTGAAGTTATTCACCTGTAACCAGAGTTCTTTGGAATGGACTCTGCATATTCACACTTATGGGAGGCACCCCTGGTGCAGATGTGATGGTGGAACCTTTAGGTAGCAGTGCCTGTTGGAACTCTCACATCCTCTCCTACCCCGGCCCTCACTGTTCCTGAATTTTCTGAGGACAAGGCTATAAAAGGGGACATGGTGCTTCACCCACCTCCGTGACTTGCACTGCCTCCTCCAAGTCCCAGGTTGTACTTAGGACTCCAAGGAAGAAGGAGGGTGGGTTCCGAGTGCAAATATGCAGAATACTTCTTCAAGAATTCTGGTTACAGGTTTACTAACCTCTGTTTCTTCTTCAAATGTCCTCTGCATATTCCTACCCATGGGACAGTGTGACAAGCAGTACTCCCTTTAGATAAAGGTGAATCCTATAATTAAAGGGAGATTGAAGTATTGCCCTGCCAAATTGTGCATCCAATCTGGATGCTGAATCCAAAGAATAGGGATTTGTGGAATGTTTGCGAAGAGCTCGACATTGCAGCACTAGAGATCTGTATAAAAGGAATATGTCTAAGGCATACCATTGTCTAAGGCCTGGTCTACACTAGGAGGTTATGTCGAATTTAGCAGCGTTAAATCGAATTAACCCTGCACCCGTCCACACAACGAAGCTATTTAGCTCGACATAGAGGTCTCTTTAAATCGATTTCTGTACTCCTCCCCGACGAGGGGAGTAGCGCTAAATTCGACATGGCCCTGTCGAATTAGGGTAGGTGTGGATGGAATTCGACGCTAATACCTCCGGGAGCTATTCCACAGTGCACCACTCTGTTGACGCTCTGGACAGCAGTCCGAGCTCGGATGCTCTGACCAGCCACACAGGAAAAGCCCCGGGAAAATTTGAATTCCTTTTCCTGTCTGGCCAGTTTGAATCTCATTTCCTGTTTGGACATCGTGGCGAGCTCAGCAGCACTGGTAACGATGCAGAGCTCTCCAGCAGAGGTGACCATGCAATCGCAGAATAGAAAGAGGGCCCCAGCATGGACTGATCGGGAAGTCTTGGATCTGATCGCTGTGTGGGGCGATGAGTCCGTGCTTTCGGAGCCGCGATCGAAAAAACAGAATGCGAAGATCTACGAGAAGATCTCCAAAGCCATGACGGAGAGAGGATACAGCCGGGATGCAACGCAGTGCCGCGTGAAAATCAAGGACCTGAGACAAGGCTACCCAAAGACCAAAGCGGCAAACGGACGCTCCGGATCCCAGCCCCAGACATGCCGTTTCTACGAGGCACTGCATTCCATTCTAGGTGCGGCCACCACCACTACCCTGCCACTGACCGTGGACTCTGACGATGGGGTATTGTCGACGGCCGCTTCCTCGGAGATGTTCGTGGACGGGGAAGATGAGGAAGGAGATGAGGAGGACGAGGCAGTCGACAGCGCATACAACGCTGATTTCCCCGACAGCCAGGATCTCTTCATCACCCTCACGGAGATCCCTTACCAACCCTCCCAAGGCGTTAACCCTGACCCTGAATCAGGGGAAGGATCAGTCGGTAAGTGTTTTAAATATGTAAACATTTATTTTGATCAGAACAGGAATGGAATATTAACAATGGGTTTTTCATGATTACTTTGCCCTATGCGCTTTACTTTTTAATCCTTGCCAGTGCAACTACTGCAAAAGTATCTCAAAATGTCCGGTTTTGCATGATTACTTTGCCCTAGGCACTCTACTTTTTAGTCCTTGCCAGTGCAGCTACTGGAAAATTGTGTCAATATGTCCGGGGATAGAGCAGAAATCCTCCTGGGACATCTCCACGAAGCTCTCCTGGAGCTATTGTGAAAGCCTTTGTATCAGGTTCCTGGGCAGAGCGACCTTATTGCGTCCTCCATGGTAGGAAACTTTTCCGCACCAGGCTAGCAGCAAGTACTCCGGGATCACTGCCTCGCAAAGCATGGTGGCATACGGCCCTGGTGTTTGCTGGCATTCACGCAGCATGCGGTCTTTCTCTGTCTCCGAAATCCTCATCAGAGTGATATCACTCATGGTGACCTGCTTTAAATTAGGGGAATGTTAGTATTGGGACTGATTGCCTGTTCCTTTACATAACTGTAACCGGCGGTTTACAGCCACGTGGTGGAGGCGGGACAGGGGCAGCATACAGGGATCTTTCCCGGGGACAGCCGCGAGGGGGGTGGGACAGGGGCAGAGTTCATGCTGGCCGGATTGCCGGCAGCAGGAACTGGCCAACGCTAGGAGCATTGCTTGGAACGTGAAAGGAGGGCACTGCTATAAATTAAGCTTTCAGCAGCCAAAAGTCTACGGCTTACCATGTCCGCCTGCTACCCGAATTCCGCTGTCCTGCCCCGCTTGTGTGATCTGTACTCCAAGACCCCAGGCACTGAATGGGAAGGCTGAAAATTCGACCTTTTTCTGAGTGCGCATGTGATAGGTGCTGTGCATGGTCTTGTTCACAGAGAAAGACTATGTTCATTGTTCGCAAAACTGTATCTTTGTGAGGAATTCACTCCCTTTTTCCCATCCCACAGCTGCGAGTGTCTCCCGACCTACCCCGGCATCCCCCTCCCAGAGGCTGGCGCAGATTAGGCGCCGAAAGAGAAGGACATGGGACGAGATGTTCTCCAAACTTATGGGCTGCTCCCGAGCCGAGGCAGCACAGCAGACCCAGTGGAGGGAGAACATGTCGCAATACCAGCGATCACACAGCAAACGGGAGGACAGGTGGCGGCAGGAAGACCAGCAGGCGACTCAAACGCTGCTTGGACTAATGAGGGAGCAAACGGACACGCTCCGGCGCCTTGTAGATGTTCTGCAGGACCGGAGGCAGGAGGACAGAGCCCCGCTGCAGTCTATCTCTGAAAACAGTCACTCCACCCCTGCAGACTGCTCAAGTACCAGACGGCTCTCATTCCCAAAGTTTTGATAAGTCCTTTCCTTCACTCCAAAAGCACCTCATCCAAGCCCCCGTCCCAGTGTCATCCCCTAACTGTGTAGTTGTTAATAAAAAATACGTTTCTGTTCATTACTGTTTCCGTCAGGTTCTTTTAGAGGAGACTGTGTCTGAAGGGGGGAAAGGGGGTTGGTAATTGGAGAGGACAGTCACCTTTACCAGGGTACAGACACGGGGGCAGGTTCAGCAGCAGGTCACACACACATTGCAGTCACTAGGCACCCTGGTCAGTCTGGGAGGTGGTTTTCATGTTCTGTGTGTGGGGGCTATGTGAGTTTGTGGCGGGGGAGGGCGGTTACAGATCTTATGCAGCGGTCCTTAGCCTGGATGACAGAGCCACGCAGCAGGGGATCTGTAACCGTCCTCCCCCGCTACAAAGTCACATAGCCCCCACACACAGAGTCCCGAAAAGGAGGGGTGGCAGGCTCCATTG
The DNA here is from genome assembly GCF_002925995.2 of Terrapene triunguis. Lineage (NCBI taxonomy): Eukaryota > Metazoa > Chordata > Testudines > Emydidae > Terrapene > Terrapene triunguis. The sequence continues at coordinate 850,757 of NW_020664595.1, read as the reverse complement.
AAACAACCAGTCCACCACTGCGGACCACTCTAGGAGCAGGAGCCTGTCATTCCTGGAGTTTAGAAGCGTCCTTTCCATCACTACACCCGCTCCCCACCACAGTCTGCGTCCCAGTTTCAACCCTTTACCACGAAACCCTTAATAAAGAAAACGGTGTTAATGAACAAAGTTCCATTTATTTTATTTTTAAAGGTGTGTTGGAAGGGGGGCAATGGGGTGAAGGGGGTATGTAACTGGAGAGTGTAGTCAACATTAAGAGGGTAAAGAAACGGGGGCAGGTTCAGCTTCTCTTTAAACAAACTTAATAGTCACAGGTTACCCTGCTCACTGTGGAACCTAGCTTTCAAATCCTCCCGGATGCACAGCGCGTCCCGCTGGGCTCTTCTAATCGCCCGGCTGTCTGGCTGGGCATAATCAGCAGCCAGGCGATGTGCCTCAACCTCCCACCCCACCATAAACGTCTCCCCCTTGCTCTCACAGAGATTGTGGAGCACACAGCAAGCTGCAATAACAATGGGGATATTGGTTTCGCTGAGATCAGAGCGAGTCAGTAAGCTTCTCCATCTCCCCTTGAGACATCCAAAAGCACATTCCACCACCATTCTGCACTCGCTCCGCCAGTAGTTGAAGAGTTCTTTTTCACTGTCCAGGGCGCCTGTATAGGGCTTCATGAGCCAGGGCATTAGCGGGTAGGCTGGGTCCCCGAGGATCACTATAGGCATCTCCACATCCCCAACAGTTATTTTGTGGTCTGGGAAGTAAATACCTTCCTGCAGCCGTCTAAACAGACCAGAGTTCCTGAAAACACGAGCGTCATGAACCTTGCCCGGCCATCTGATGTTGATGTTGGTAAAACGTCCCCTATGGTCCACCAGTGCTTGCAGCACCATTGAAAAGTAGCACTTTTGGTTAATGTACTGGCTGGTCTAGTGCTCCGGTCCCAGGATAGGGATGTGAGTTCCATCTATAGCCCCACCGCAGTTTGGGAATCCAATCGCGGCGAAGCCATCTATGATGACCTGCACATTTCCCAGGGTCACTACCTTTGAGAGCAGTAGCTCAACGATTGCGTTGGCTACTTGCATCACAGCAACCCCCACGGTAGATTTGCCCACGCCAAAGTGGTTCCCGACTGACCGGTAGCTGTCTGGCGTTGCAAGCTTCCACAGGGCTAGCGCCACTCGCTTCTCAACTGTGAGGGCTGCTCGCATCCGGGTGTCCTTGCGCTTCAGGCCAGGGGACAGCAACTCACAAAGTTCCAGGAAAGTTCCCTTACGCATGCAAAAGTTTCGCAGCCACTGTGATTCATCCCAGACCTGCAGCGCTATGCGGTCCCACCAGTCCGTGCTTGTTTCCCGGGCCCAGAATCGCCATTCCACAGCATTAACATGACCCATTGCCACCATGATGTCCACGGCACGGGGTCCCGTGCTTTGCGAGAGGTCTGTGCCACTCTCAGACTTAATGTCCTCACCGCGCTGCCGTAGCCTCCTCGCCCGATTTCTCAGCATCTGCCTCTGAAAAAGGTGGATGATAAGGTGCGAGATATTGACAACGGCCATAACTGCAGCGATGGTCGCAGCTGGCTCCATGCTCGCAGTGCTGTGGCGTCCGCGCTGTCACTCACCAGAAAAGTGCGTGAACTGATTGCCCGCCGGCGCTTTCAGGGAGGGAGGGCGGGAGTAACGGTTGAATGACGACAGTTACCCAAAACCAACCTCGACACATTTTTTTCCCCAGCAGGCATTGGGGGCTCGACCCAGAATTCCAATGGGCAGCGGGGACTGCGGGAACTGTGGGATAGCTGCCCACAGTGCACCGCTTCCAATGTCGATGCTTGCCCCGTTAGTGTGGACTCACAAAGTCGAATTACTGTTCTTAGTTTGGATACCCACGTTCGACTTTGTAATATCGATTCCACTAATTCGATTTAAGTAAAATCGAACTACTCTCATAGTGTAGACATACCCTAAGGCATACCATTGAAGCTTCCTAGTGGAGTATGTCCGAATTCTCTCCAGAATAGAGTCTGATGCTAAAGTATAGGTCTCATGAAAGCATAGACTAGCCAATATTGAGAGTGTAGGAGACTAAAGCGCTTTTTTCTTTTTGTTATCAGGATAGAAATGAATAGATTATGGCACAATCTGAATCATTTAGCCCTATTGAAATTATAAGCTAAAGACTTTTGGGCACCTAAAGTAAGAAGCATGTTTTCTCCTGCACAGGTGTGGCCTTAGAAAAAATACTAGTGAGTTAATTGACAGATAGATGTAAAATTCAGTCACCAAATTAGGGATGGGGATGTAGCTCTCCTCTATCCTTATGAAAAATAGTGAATGGTGGGTCAGCCATGAGGACCTGTAATTCACACACTCTTCTAGCAGATGTGATGGATCAGCTAAGCAAGAGACTTCAACCCCCATTAGCCCTTCACACTGCATTTCCCTTTCTTCTGGCCAGGAGGGGGAAAGATCCTGAACCAGGAAGGGGCTGGGCTCTGTTTAAAAAGCAGCAGCCACATGACAAAGCAGGAGCTGTTGAGAAGAAACCCCAGGAACTGTATGCAGAGCCACATGTGGAACAGGTTCTGACTGCTGAATGTTACAGCTGGGTGCAGGTCTGTATGGGACTTATGGGGCAGTGGAAGAAAGCTAGTACAGAGGGCCCCAATGAAAGAAACTAACCGATCCTGGTCTAGAAACCCACAAGAGCTTATTTTCTTCAACAGAGACTAGACTGGAGAGGGCATCACAGGCACTAGTCCTGAAGAGCCCTGATTTTCAATAGGAATGCCCCAAGGCCCAAAACAAGAACCCCCTATTGCAAACTTTGCACTGTAACTGTGAAGCCTCTATACCTAGGGTATTTGCAAACATTCCCTCCCCTGCCAGCTCTAGCGCATTACCCTTTCACTTAACCATTGGGACCTACCAGGGCTATCATCAACAAGGCTTAGCTGCTGAAGCACCTACAGCACTTCTAAATTGCTGTACACCATGTATGCTCCTAGTTCCTTAGGGATTTAATGTACTCCAGCACATAGCAACCCCCAGTAATTACACAGATGTTAATGCTATCTCACTTGCTGCAATAAAGGGTTTACTCTGCAGCAAGAGAGCTTTAGTTAGATATTAGGAAAAACTTTCTAACGATAAGGTTAGTTAAGCTATCGAATAGGCTTCCAAGGGAGGCTGTGGAAGCCCCATCATTGGAGGCGTTTAGAACAGGTTGGACAAACACTTGTCAGGGATGGTCTAGGTTTACTTGGTCCCGACTCAGTGCCTGGAGCTGGACTCGATGACCTCTCAAGGTCCCTTCCAGCCCTACATTTCTATGATTCTATGATAAAAGCTGTTTTAACTGAGAGTTAAAATAAACACCCTTCTGCTATTGGCTCAAATGGAAGCTTCATTAGCTACTGGAGGTTCCATGCTGGTTAAGAGTTTTTAACGTGTAGGAAGATTTACTGAACCCTTTTATAAAGGTCTTAACTGTGTTATGTGTGAATACAGACTTGTTATCTATGAGAGTGGTATACCAATAGAGTAGCTAGATGGACATTAACAGCTGATAAAAAGGGATCTGAAAGTTTCAGCTGTAGCAGTAATTCTAAAATATGATGAACTGGAGTCATTGTTGCAGCTACATTACTACTGTTTACCCAGAAAATGAATCTCTCCCATTTGAAGCTATAACACTTATGGGTTGATTCTTTCCTACAGTTAAGTAGGACATGAACCAGCAGACAGCAAGATTGTTCTAAGTCTATTAAAGACCCATAGCCCAGGTTGTCAGATCTGATCAACTCTCCAACAAATCTGGGAGGAAGAAGAAGAGATTGGTAAACTCCTTTTGTTAGATGGAGGACTGAGAACCACATGGTCACAATGGAGCCACTAGAATTACTTTGGTGCTGTCCCATTGTGGATGAGAAATGGGGTAAAGCATACAGATGACCTTGCCACCAGTTTATCAGAAATGTGTCTGAGCTTGATTGGCTGTCATGTCCTGCTCTTGAGCAAGATCTGGAGCATTTTGTCTGGTTGCAATGAGATCTACATGCAGATGATCCCCGCAAGTTGGAGATCTTCTGTATCACTGAGGTGTTCAGTGACCAATCCTGGAGTTCTGTTGTGTTTCTGCTCAGTTGGTCCGCAATACTGTTGCATTTCCCTGCTAGGTGTAGCAGTACAGGAGAGATCTTCTGTTGAATGTGCCACTGCCCCGCATCCACTGCTGCTCTGCATAGATGTGTGGAATGTGTACATCCTTGCTTGTTTATATAATACATCACTTTCCTTGATTGTAGCTGGCCTATGTTGTCCTTAAAAAGCGGCACTGCGTTCAAATATAATGTAGGCAGAAAAGATTTGAGAGCCCAGCATATTGCTCTGAGTTCTAGCACACTGATGTCTAGTTTATTTTCCTGGGAGTTCCAGTGGCCACAAATTATCAATGTGAGCTCCCCTGCCCAGGTTGGATGTAGTTGAGGTTAGTGTTGCTGATTCTGCTGGATAGTTGAAAACTACTCTCTTCATCTTGAGACAGTTCATCATGACAGAGGCATGTTTTCCAGACTGTAATCATTTTTGTCACTCTTTTTCGGACTCTCTCCAGTTTGCCCACATCTTTCCTAAAATGTGGCACGCAGAACTGGACAGAAACTCCAGTTGAGGCATAATCAGCGTAAAGCAGAAGAATTACTTCTTATATCTTGCTTACAACACTCCTGCTAATACATCCCAGAATAAGGTTTGCTTTTTTTGCAACAGTATTAACACTGCTGGCTCATATTTAGCTTGTGATCCACTGTGATCCCCAGACACTCCTTCCTAGCCAGTCATTTCCCATTTTGTACCCCTTCTCCCCTATCCACAAGGCTTGTTACCCTCTCAAAGAAAGCTATTAGGTTGGTTTGACTTGATTTATTCTTGACAAATCCAGGCTGACTGTTATTTACCACCTTATTATCTTCTACGTGTTTGCAAATTGACTGCTTGATTATTTGCTCCTTTATCTTTCCGGGAATTAAAATTAAGATGACTGATCTGTAATTCCCTGGGTTGTTCCTATTTTCCTTACTATAGATGGGCACTATATTTACCCTTTTCTGGTCCTCTGGATTCTCTTTCGTCTTCCATGACTTTTCAAAGATAATCACTAATGGCTCAGATATTTCTTCAATCAGCTGCTTGGGAATTCCAGGATATATTTCATCAGGCCCTGCTGATTGGAAGACATCTAATTTGTCTAAGTAATTTTTAACGTCTTCCTTCCCTATTTTAGCCTCTGATCATACCTCATTTTCCCTGGCATTAACTATGTTATATGTCCAATTGCTACTAGCCTATTTGGTGAAAACTGAAACAAAAAAAGTAATTTAGCACTTCCTGCATTTCCACATTTTCTCTTGTTGTTTTCCCCCCTTCATTGAGTAATGGGCCTCTCCTGTCCTTGGTCTTCCTTTTGCATCTAATGTATTTCTAGAATGTTTTCTTGTTACCTTTTATATCCCTAGCTAGTTTAATCTCATTTTGTGCCTTGTGCTTTCTAATTTTGTCCCTACATTATTGTAGTATTTGTTTATATTAATCCTTTTTAATTTGACCTAGTTTCCACTTTTTGTAGGCCTCCTTTTTTTTTCAGATCACTGAAGATCTCTTGGTTGAGCCAGGGTCAAGGAATTGATTTTCTTTAGGTCTATTACAAAACAAAGATCTCAGTCCTCCTTTGGGAATAGGAAGTGCCAGGAATACAATGCTTTCACACTGAACTCCCCTATACTATGACCATTGCTTCCTGAAGAGAGAACTTCAGCTCGCAGGTTCACAAAGCCCTAGCTGGGATGATTTAGTTGGGGTTGGTCCTGCTTTGAGCATGGGATTGGACTAGATACCTCCTGAGGTCTCTTCCAACTCTAATCTTCTATGATTCTATGACATGGGAGTTGAATCTGAACTGGGATTATGATAAAGGGAGAGAATTGAGCTGGATAAGGTATCTACTATGTATTATTTCTAATAATAGTAATACTGGGATAATAGTACTCTAGCTGTCATAGACATGATATGGCAGTCTTCAAATGGGGTAGGTAAGAAATGTGTAAAAATTGGTCTGCACTTCTCAGGACTCATAAGAAACTTGTAGCCTGAGGGCTGTTTCAGATGTTGACCCTGGGGTTTGTTTACCCTTTGCACAGAGTTTAATAGCTTCTGCTTTGCTGACGCTGGTAGCTTCACTTATGTGAAAAATAAGACGTCAAAGACAACATTGAGAATTGGTGCCTCTGATAGCTGAATACTGGTGCACCAGATTGTCTTCTGGGCTATTGCTATAGTCCCAAATATCTGTCTGTAAACGTAGTATCTTTCATTCTCTTGAAGCTCTCATCCATCTTATTACTTAATAATCTATCTCCTTCAAAGGAAAGATTCTCCATGCTAGTCTTCCTTTCTAGAGAGAGTCCGGATGGTCTAAGCCATGCTTGTCATGAGCGAGTGATGGCAAAAGCATCTGCTCTGGCAGAAGCGTCAGAGGCATCAAATGCCCTTAAACCATGTTTTTTCAACAAGTTGTCCTTCAGAAATGAGGTCATTACCCAAATTCCTCTGATCTTTAGGGACAGATTTTGCAAATACCTTCATCTTTTCCCCATAGAGGGTAGCAGTAGTGTTCCATCACAGTCTGATAATTAGCCACTCTTATGCCAAATGCAGCAGAAGTAAATACTTTTCTGCCCAGATGATCCACAATTTTTCCTTCATTATCAGAACGCATGGAGTGAATCTGACAGTCCTGGGACCTCTGGGCTGCAGCCTCTCCCACGAGTGTGTTTGGAACCAGGTGTATGTGAAAACCAATAAACCCTCACGCAATAATTGCTGGCATCTAAAATTAAACTAAGGACTGTGGGAAAGACAACAGGTGTGGAGGATTACATCATTCAGACAGAGACATCACTTAGAGGAGAATTTTTTAAAGGGGATATTCCATATCCTAGTAAAGAGGAGAGGATATACCTGAAGAGAAACAGTCAAATAAAAAAAAAAAGAGTCCCATTCAGTTACATCACATAAAGGCAGACAAATAAATACTGATACATTTTATTAATGCTAATACTAAGATGGGTGCACTTGAGAGTCTGGTATTAAACGAGGATATTGAACTAATAGGCATCACAGAAACTTGGTGGAATGATAATTAATCAGACATGGTAATACCAAGGTACGAAATATACAGGAACGACAGAGTAGGTCACGCTGGTGAGGGAGCATCACTGTATGTGAGAAAGCATAGAGTGAAATATAGTAAAAACCTTAAAATGAATCAAACAGTACCACAGAATCTCTATGGATAGAATTCCATGCTTGAATGAGAAGAGGGCTAACTTTGGAGAGAAGGCCTTAAAAGCCAGAGGCTAAGTGACCAAGGGGAGCTAGCAAGTAGGGAACTGCAAACAGGGGAGTTTGTAGGAGGGAGCTGTAATATAATCATTATGGTTAGGAAGGGACACATCATCAGTGCCAACGCTGCTCCTATCTCCGCCACCTGCACCTGTATCCAGACAGAGAACCGAATCATGGATGGCTCTACCCAGATCCTGGCAGAGACTGTGGCCTGCATTTCCCACTCATAGAAAGCAAGTCTGGGGGGGACCATCCAAGTGTGGAATGTGCTGCTGGTGGAATCTCTCATAAAGCAGGTGGGAGAGCTACAGGAGGAGGTGGCTAGGCTGAGGTGCATCCATGCCCACAAGGAATTCCTCGAGAGTATATACTGGAGGTGAATGCCTGGCTGTAAAGATGGTGTCACCAGGAGGGCTTCGGCTTCCTTGAGCATGGGATGCTGTTCCAGGAAAAAGGACTGTTAAGCAGAAGTGGGGTCCATTTATCGAGGAAGAGGAAGAGCATATTTGGATACAGACTGGCTAACCTAGTGAGGAGGGCTTTAAACTAGGTTCAAAGGGGGCTGGTGACCAAAGCCCACAGGTAAGTCAAGAACATGGAGACCTGGGAGAAGGTTTGGAATCTGGGGGGAGCATGGGCTGTTATACCATGGATAAAAGGAGAGACAAGACAGAACTGGAGGAGAAATCAAACCAGTATCTGAGATTTCTGTATACTAATGTGAGAAGTATGGGGAATAAGCAGGAAGAATTCAAAATGCTAATAAATAAACACAACTATGACATCGTGGGCATCATAGAGTCTTGGTGGGATAATACGTATGACTGAAATATTGGAAGTAGAAGGGTACAGATTGCTCAGGAAGGACAGACAGGGAAAAAAGGGAGGAGGTGTTGCCTTATATATTAAAAATGTATAGGTGCCAGAGTTGTTGAAAGTCTCTGGGTAAGGATAAAAGGAGTAAAAAACAGTGGTGATGTCACAGTAGGGGTCTACTACAGACCACCTAACCAGGAAGAAGTGGCGGGTGCAGCTTTTTAAAAACAATTAACAAAAACATCCAAAGCACAGGACTTGGTGGTGATGGGGGACTTCAACTACTCAGACATCTGTTGGGAAAACACAACAGGGCACAGATTATCCAACAAGTTGTTGGAATGTATTGGAGACCATTTTTTTTATTTCAGAAGGTGGAGAAAGCTACTTGGGGGAAGCAGTTCTAGATTTGATTTTGACAAATAGGGAAGAACTGGTTGAGAATTTGAAAGTGGAAGGCAGATTGGGTGAAAGTGATCATGAAATGATAGAGTTCATGGTTCTAAGGAATGGTAGGAGGGAGAATAGCAAAATTAAGACAATGGATTTCAAGAAGGCAGGGAGTTGGTAGGTAAGATCTCATGGGAAGCAAGTCTAAGGAGAAAAACAATAGAAGACAGTTGGCAGTTTTTCAAAGAGACATTATTAAGGGCACAAGAGCAAACTATCGCACTTCATAGAAACAATAGGAACTATGGCAAGGGACCAAGCTGGCTTAACAAGGAGATCTTCAATGATCTAAAAATAAAAAAAGAGTCCTACAAAAAGTGGAAACTAGGTCAAATTACAAAGGATGAATATAACGAAATAAGACAAGTATGTAGGGACAAAATTAGAAAGGCAAAGGCACAAAATGAGATCAAACTAGCTAGAGATATAAACAAGAACAGAAAATGTGGAAATGGCAGAGGTGCTTAATGACTTTTGTTTCAGTTTTCAGCAAGAAGGTTGGCAGTGATTGGACATGTAATATAGTGAATACCAGTGAAAATGAGGTAGGATCAGAAGAGGCTAAAATAGGGAAAGAACAAATTAAAAATTACTTATACAAATTAGATGTCTTCAAGTTACCAGGGCCTGATGAAATGCATCCTAGAATACTGAAGGAGCTGACCAAGGAGATAACTGAGCCATTAGCAATTATTTTTGAAAAGTCATGGAAGACAGGAGAGATTCCAGAAGACTGGAAAAATGCAAAAATAGTGCCCAAATATAGAAAGGAAAATAAGAACAACTTGGGAATTACTGACCTGTCAGTTTAACTTCATTACCCGGAAAGACAATAGAGCAAATAATTAAGCAATCAATTTGCAAACATCTAGAAGATAATAAGGTGATAAGTAACAGTCAGCATGGATTTGTCAAGAACAAATCGTGTCAAACCGACCTGATAGCCTTCTTTGACTGGGTAACAAGCCATGTGGATGGGGGGGAAGTGGTAGATGTAGTATATATTGACTTTAGTAAAGCTTTTCATACTGTCTCACATGGCCTTCTCATAAACAAACTACGGAAATGTAACCTAGAAGGAGCTACTATAAGGTGGGTGCATAACTGGTTGGAAAACAGTTCCCAGAGAGTAGTTATGAGTGGTTCACAGTCATGCTGGAAGGACATAACAAATAGGGTTCCACAGGGATCAGTTCGGGGTCCGTTTCTGTTCAATATCTTCTTCAGTTATTTAGATAATGGCATAGCGAGTACACTTATAAAGTTTGCAGATGATACCAAGCTGGGAGGGGTTGCAAGTGCTTTGGAGGATAGGATTAAAATTCAAAACAATATGGACAAACTGGAGAAATGAGGGTCCGGCTGGAGAATCTGGCCTGTATGCTCGGGGTTCTACTGATCGCCATATTTGGGGTCAGGAAGGAATTTTCCTCCAGGGTAGATTGGCAGAGGCCCTGGAGGTTTTTCGCCTTCCTCCGCAGCATGGGGCAGGGGTCGCAAGCTGGAGGATTCTCTGCGACTTGAAGTCTTTAAATCACGATCTGGAGACTTCAACCACTGAGTTAAGGGAAAGTGGGTGGGTTAGCTTTTGTGGCCTGCATCATGCGGGAGGTCAGACTAGATGACCATAATGGTCCCTTCTGACCTTAAAGTCTATGAGTCTATGAAATTGTCTGAAGCAAACAGGATGAAATTCAAGGAGGACAAATGCAAAGTACTCCATTTAGGAAGGAACAATCCATTGCACACATATAAAATCGGAAATGACTGCCTAGGAAGGAGTACTGCAGAAAGGGATCTGGGGGTCATAGTGGACCACAAGCTAAATATGAGTCAACAGTGTAACACTGTTGCAAAAAAGGAAACATAATTCTGGGATGTATTAGCAGCAGTGTTGTAAGCAAGACCCGGGAAGTAATACTTGCACTCTACTCTTCACTGATTAGGCCTCAACTGGAGTATTGTGCCCAGTTCTGGGTGCCACATTTCAGGAAAGATGTGGACAAATTGGAGAGAGTCGAGAGAAGAGCAACAAAAAATGATTAAAGGTCTAGCAAACATGACCTATGAGGGAAGATTGAAAAAAATGGGTTTGTTTAGTCTGGAGAAGAGAAGACTGAGAGGGGACATGATAACAGTTTTCAAGTACATAAAAGGTTGTTACAAGGAGGAGGGAGACAAATTGTTCTCCTTAACCTCTGAGGATAGGACAAGTAGCAATGGGCTTAAATTGCAGCAAGGGGAGGGTTAGGTTGGACATTAGGAAAAAATGGAGCAGGTAGTCCTGGAACCCAGAAGGGGAGAAGCAATTCTTTATTTAGTCCTAAGTGGAGCACAGGATCTGGTGCAAGTGGTCAATATAGATGAAATACTCAACAATAGCAACCATAATGTAATTCAATTTAACATCCTTGTAGAGAGGAAAATACCAAAGAAACCCACCTTCCTTGGTAGTCCATCGATCCGATGATGACAAATCTGTGCAGATCATCTGTTGCTGGTCTTATGGTGTGCCCTCTGATGGCTGTACAAGCCAATTCTAGAGATGCACATTTTGCTGCAGATGGTGCATGGGAAGTTCGCGGTCAGTGGATTGTGCGCTGCTGATGCTCTGTCACATCGTTCGCATGCCTCTTGTAGATGCCAGCTGCGGTCTTCCTCAAAGGCGATGCAGGTATTTCTGACTGTTGCACGCCACCATGTTCTGTCACTGGTGGCGTCCTCAAGGTCCCTAGGTTTGATACTGCTGTACTGCAGATTGGCTTTGATGGTGTCCTTGTAACGTTTCCGTGGATGACCTATATGCCGGATGCCCTGGGAGAGCTCACCATACAGAAGCTGACGGGGGATTCTGTTGGCATCCATGCAGATGACATGACCGGTCCAACGTAGCTGTGACTTCATGATCATCATTTCGATGCTTGTCATCTGGGCTCTTTCGAGGACCTCGAGATTGGGCACTTTGTCTTGCCAGCGGATCTTCATGATGTTGCGGAGGCAGCGCATATGAAATGCTTCGAGCTCCTTGATGTGACGCCTATATAGTGTCCATGTTTCGCACCCGTAAAAAAGAGATGAAAGAACAATAGTTCTGTACACAAGCAGTTTTGTTGACATCCGGATGTTGTGGTGATTTAAAACTTTGACACACAGACAGCCAAGTGCCTGGCTTGCTTTGGATATTTGTGTATTGATCTCATTATCCAGTGATCCATCACTGGATATGACACTACCCAAATATTTAAAGTTCTCCACTACTTTCAGCTGAGTGCTGTTGATGGAGATACTCGGGACAGAAGCATTTGATCCAGGTGCAGGTTGATGGAGAACTTCTGTCTTTCCGAGGCTGATAGTTAGTCCGAAAAGTTGCGAGGCCTCAGCAAACTTGTTGACAATGTGATGAAGATCATTTTCAGTGTGAGCCATGAGGGCACAGTCGTCAGCAAAGAGTGCCTCAAGAAGGAGTTTCTGCACTGTCTTAGTCTTTGCATTCAGGCGACGGAGGTCAAAAAATGAACCATCGTGCCGGTATTTCAAGTATATACCTCGGTCCAGGTCTTTCATTGCATGGTTAAGGACACATGGAAAGAACAAGTTAAATAGGACAGGAGCAAGAACACATCCTTGTTTCACGCCGTTGGTGATGTTAAAGGGGGCTGATGTGGCTCCATCAGACAACACTTCACCTGTCATGCTGTCATGAAAAAGGCGTATAATATGGACAAATTTTCTTGGACAGCCAAGTCATGTTAGAATGGTCCAAAGGGCTTCCCTGTTGACAGTATCAAACGCCTTTGTCAGATCTATGAAGACAGCATACAAGTGCATGTTCTGTTCAATGCACTTCTCTTGTATTTGTCTGACAGCAAACACCATGTCGACTGTGCTCCGGCCAGGTCAAAAACCACATTGACTTTCAGGTAGATTTGCCTCGGAAATACTGGCTATTAGGCGGTTCAAGATGATGTGGGCGATGATCTTCCCTCCAACAGAGAGGAGGGATATGCCTCTATAGTTTCCACATTCTGCTTTGCTGCCTTTGTTGTTCTTGAAAAGAGAGACAATAGTAGCATCGCGAAGGTCCTGTGGTATGTTTTCATCCTCCCAGATGTTGATGATCACGCTGTGAAACGCTGCTAGTGCTGCTGGACCTGCTGCTTTGTATATCTGTGCTGGTATCCCATCTTTTCCAGGAGCTTTCCCTGAACTCATCTGGCTAACAGCTTTCTTAATCTCATCTATAGTGGACGGAAAGTCAAGATCTGCCAGAGCAGGTTGTTGTGGAATTTCATTAAGGACATTATTATTCACGGTTGATGGTCTATTGAGAAGGTTGCTAAAGTGTTCTCACCATCTTTCGTTGATGCCTTCTTTATCTTTAATCAGTGTTGTGTTGTCTAATGAGAGCAATGGGGTGGTCCTTGGTTTAAAGGGTCCATAGACAGTCTTAATAGCACTGAAGAACATCTTTAAGTTGTGGGTCTCAGCATAGTGCTCAATTTCTTTGGCTTTGCTCTCCCACCAGTTGTCTTGTATCTGACGGAGGTCTTTCTGTGTTTTGCTCTGAAGGTACTTGAAATGGTCCCGTTTAGAGACTGAGGCGGGATCATTCTGCCATTCAATAAAAGCTTTTCTCTTTACTTCCAGTGCTGAGCATATTTCTTCTTGGTTCTCATCAAACCAATCCTGATGTGTTCTTTTCTTTGGTCCAAGAGATGTTATTGCTGTGTCAGTCACTATCTGCTTGAATTGGTCCCACTTTTCGGTTACAGTACCGATCAGTTGTCCGTGGGATGTCAGTTTGTCATCAAGACTCTTCTGGAATTTGTTGAAACATTGAGCATCCTTCAGTTTGGCTATATTGAAAGCAGGTCGCACATGCTTAGGATGTTTGTGCCGAGAAGGAACAATGTAGAGTTGAAGAGACGTCCTGACTAATCTGTGATCTGTCCAGCACTCTGCGCCTCGCATTACTCTAGTAATCAGTATGTCTCGGATGTCTCGCCTTCTAACAATGGCATAATCTATCAGATGCCACTGTTTGGACCTAGGGTGCATCCACGTCGTTTTGTATTTGTCCGCTTGTCAGAACAGAGTGTTGGTAATGGTCAGGTCATTTTCAGAACAAAGACTCAAAAGAAGTAGTCCATTGCTGTTCATTTTGCCTACACCATGTGGCCCGATTACTCCTTTTCAGTTCTCGCTGTCAGCCCCGACTCGGGCATTGAAATCTCCAAGTAGGAGTAGTTTATCTGTTACAGGTGTGGCCTTGATCAGTCTGTCGAGATCTTCATAGAATTGTTCCTTTGAGTTGTCAGAGCATGTTAAAGTGGGTGCATATGCACTGATGATGGTGACATGACGTTTGGCATTCAGTGGGAAGCGTAGCTTCAGCAATCTTTCATTGATACCCACTGGAAGGTCTGGGAGTTGACGTCGCATGCAGGGTAGGCATATCCCTAATTCACTGAGGGTTTGAGTCCCATCAGTTACACTCACCTGGTTTGGCCGGCCTGTCAAAGCCGTTGCCCGAGGTGTGGCCGCTGCGCATGCTGCAGCTACTTGGAGCCACAGGTGAGAGCTGAGTGACAGGTGGGGACCAAAGTGGACGGACTACCCCCAAAGGGAGATACTACCCCTCCCTGGCCACCCCATACACCCCCCACCCCATAC